>NC_085992.1:21259472-21563622 GCF_030014385.1 Trichomycterus rosablanca | reverse complement strand
GGTGGGGTGTGAATACTTTTGGTCATGCAGTTGGTGGCGTTCGAATACTTTTGGTCATGTAGTTTTTAGTGGTGTGATTACTTTTGCTTAGGCAGGATTGCCACATAACCCCACCCCCTTAAGACCAACTGTCCCTGGTGGCCTCTAATCCACCATTACAGGCAACAGGCACCATCGTGCTCCTCATGCATCCTAACCAGATACACTACCTCTGAAAGCCGTTTAAGATACACCACACACTGATTTCACAAAAAGCTGACCAGAACACTCTCCATTAACCATATGAATGTAGCTCATTACAAATTCGAAAAGCCATCACTTTAAACTGCCATAAGCCCTCCACAATGGTGAAAGCCAACTTTTCTTTAGCTTCTGGTGCCTTTGTCACTTGCCAATAACCACTACGCAAACCCACACTCGAAAGTCCACACAAAACCGCCCATATTCACTTTTCTTTTTGTCCTTTTAGTTTTTAGGCCATTTCTTTGATCTTTTCTCTCACAATTTCACATTTTACCAATGCCGACCAGTGTGGGTGCAGTCAAGTTGGTGCCACCGTCCCCATGTAAATTGTGCTGTACCAAGTCAATCCATCTCGCTCACAGCAAACACATCACAAAAACTGTCCAACACCGTCCAAAGCTCTTTGCTTTCCCAAATACCCTCTGGCACTGTGTGTTCAGCTCCTCCAACGAGCAGGGGTGTCCCTACCAGCTCCCGGGATGTCCACAGGCCTGTAGACGTTCCCCCACCCAAGCCTGGGGCTGTGTGTTTAGCTTCTTTAGACCCAGGGGGTCCCCCAAACAGACTGGCTTGCTGCTGCAGTCTTAACACCAATGCTCCGCCGCCGCCGTCAGTTATTTACATTTCCACCGGCTAAGTTACAGGTGGTGCATGGCCTCATGGGTCTGTGCGGTGTTGTTAACCGGTGGAGTGCGTAAGGTAAGCCAGATCACCACAAAATCAACTATTTAATGTGCACTAGTCATATCTAAGTTTCAGATATCTAAAAATATGTTTAAAATATCTTAAATAACAAAGGAATTTAAGATAACTTTAATTGAAATTATAACAAATCTGAACATAAAGCGATATATCTCTAATTTACTTTGTAACTAGTCATAATTTAATTGTTGATTAAAAGTAACTCTGGTCACATAATTTTATGTTAAAACTGTTTGCCACATTACAGATATGCACTCGCCCCTTGACATGCATTGCCAGCCCGTTCATGACGTGAGCGCACTCTGCCACAGAACCGGAATTGCGTTTGTTGACGTTTGTTTAAAGATGGAATCGGCGGATACACGTGCTTTTTTGTAAACAGTTTGTAGTATTTGTTGCACATGTTGTAAGTTGTACCATTGTTCTTTATGTCCTGCCTCAAAATCAACCAGGCCCACAAGACTTTTTTGAAATAAATAAAACTTATAGTTCATATGTGTATGAAAATTAGCCTGAATGGAAATTTAGCTTTTTCTGTTTATATAATGGAATTCAATAATGATATAACAATTAAACCTCCACTATCGGTCGGATAAGCGAAAATGCCAAACATTATACTTTTAGGATGCATGAATAAAGATTATGTGTCGGTTTTATTAGCAAAAACAGCAGGAAAGCTACTATTGATGTGCTTGAAAAATACAATAAATAAAAAAAAACTTAAAAAACATAAAACTTTTCTTGAATAGTTTATTTTGTCCGTGAATATTGTTGGTCATTGCATTGGCTTTGGCTAACTAACTAACCCAGTAACGTCACCAAAAAATGTTGCTTTTTACTTTATACAATTATTAACACTGTTTAACTGTTACTTTTTACCACGATTACAATTCCAGCACAAAATGACATATTGACGTTTACGGTACATTTTCATTCAAAACTGCTATATATATATATGAAGTGCTTATGGTAAGATGTTACAAAAATAACTGTTTTATCAACATCCGATGGAACACTGAAAGATTATAACATTACGTGAAACCAGTGAGTGGATTATGTTTATATTTCTTTTAAGCAATAGAACACGAGAGGGAGTGTGTTATCGTGTTATGTGATTCGGTCGCAGGCACGAGCCGAAGGCGAGTGCCGTAGATCATCACAGCCGTGAAGTTATTCGCGATAACACACGACCTCAAGTGTTCTATTGCTTTTATACAACAGTTTTTACAAAATAAAAAAAGAAAATAAATCAAAGAAGCCCTGAATTTTATAATAAATATGCTTTAATATTGACAATACCTTCCGCCAAAAAGTAGTTCCACAACGAATATAAAGTTTAACACTACAAAGCAGACATCCCAAGTTGCAAAAACTTATTTCAGGGAGGTAAGAAGAACAAGAAGAAGAAGGCAAGAACCTCCGAAGGGAAAAAAAAGAAATAAAAAACCTCTCGCACACACCAAAGGACATGGGTGATAACAGAACTTTTAGGAGCTGCTAACTGGGCTATTAAGCTAACTGTTCGCGTTACAAGCACATTAATGTTCCCTACATAGTGCACTAGATTGTGTATCAGATCACTTATGTTCCCTACATAGTGCACTAGATAGTGAATTAGACAATTTATTTATGTTCCCTACACAGTACACTAGATTGTATGTCAGATAACGGATTTAAAACGCAATCGGGAAAAAAGTCTGTGTCGCCTGCGTGCGCGTTTGTGTGCATGAAGCTTGTCGTTAATGGCAACGCGTCAGCGTAGTAATACAGTTGTGGTGTGAAAAGGCCGTGCTGTTATCACGAATATCAGCACGGTTAGAACGCTTCTCAACCAATCAGATTGTAAGGTTGGAACTGTTGTATAAACACTGATATATGGGGGGCATTTTGAATGTATTAGAATATTGGGTTGATTCTTAGAGGCAGAAGTTCCAAACTTATTGTGCAGCCCCAATATTGTCCAAAGGTGTAAGCAATCATATCAGGGCAAAGATGAAAAAACCCTGTATCACTGCAGAAGACTTACAGGATGACCTGGTGAAGGCTGGAACAGATGACAAGGGCAACCATATTGGTGATGGTGGACGCTGGCGCATTTGGCTGCCGCTACCGTTACCGTATTTTACCGTATTTTATTGTATTTTTATCGTTTTTCGTTTTCATCTTTTTACACACCTTGTGGATCTATTTCTTTTATGTTACTTTTGATACTTTTATTTGTGCTTTTGATACTTTTGTTCTTTCTACTGTACATCGCGTCTGCGGCCGGTGGTGAACGGTGGATGAGTTTTCCTGGGATCGGCACGATGTTGAACTATTCCGTTGACCAGCTGAGGAAGTTCAACAACTGCACTACTCCATCGTGTATTTCAGTCATCAAACAGCTTGGACTCCTTCGCCGGCCTCGTTATATTCACAGGGGCTCCCGGAGAAAGCTTGTTTATCTTCGAAACGGTAACGCTATTCCATCCTTCTGGTCAGCCGTGCGCACTGTCGCTCCGCAAACACGTCATCAGAGCGCTGCTGCCTTGCACACCAGTAGCGGTGTAGTCTCCATGACAACGCTGTCCACGGAGTGGGATGGGAAACGCGGAGTGGACTTAGCAAATCTCCGTTCTCTTCCTCGTTCCTCACAGCCAACTACACAACAATACCACTTGAAAATGGCATTGCTTAATGTTCGTTCACTCAACACAAAAAGTACTGTACTTAGTGAATTTATATCTGACAGTGAACTACACTTTTTCTGTCTCACTGAAACTTGGCATAAACCCTTGGATTATTTTACGTTAAATCAGACCACGCCAATGGGATACTCGTATATTGATGAACCTCGTATGGAAGGGCGAGGTGGTGGTGTTGCTGCAGTCTATAGGGATGATATTAAAATAACCACTTTGTCTTTTCCTGCTGCTCTTTCTTTTGAACACCTGGCTTTCAAGTTGTCAGGGCCTACTCCTCTGGTCACTGCTGTAGTTTATCGTCCGCCAAAGCCAAACGCTTCCTTTCTCTCTGATTTTTCAGATTTTTTAACCCAGCTTAGTGCCCTCTCATCCTCTGTACTGCTTATGGGTGATTTTAACATCCATATTGATGACAACAACTGTAAATTTGCCAGGGAATTTTTGGAATTGTTACAGTGTTTTAATTTCACACAACATATACATTTTCCAACTCATAAAAAAGGTCATACTCTTGACCTTGTCTGCTCTACTGGTGTCCTAGTTCATCAGCCGTCCAGCCATGACCTTACTGTCTCTGATCATTTGACAATCATCATGGACATTGAGGTCACTAGGCCCATCACTAGAGCTAAACGTAAAATATCCTTCAGGAATCTTCAATATATCTCTCCCTCTGCTTTCTCAGATTCTCTTGTTAAAAAGATGTCTGTCTGTCCTGTACTGTCTAGTAATTCATCTGACCTTGTCGATTACTATAATGACATACTCGCCTCATGTCTTGATGAGCTGGCTCCTTTGAGAACCAAATTTGTTTCATTTAGTCATTCTGCACCATAGTACACAATTGAGCTTCACCAAATGAAATCATGTAAACGCCAGCTTGAAAGACTTTATAAGAAAACCGGTCTAACAGTACATTATCAGATTTATTCTGATTATCTTCAACATTACAAAGACGCTCTTACGGCAGCCCGATCCACTTACTATTCCGAACTCATACATGCTGGATCAACAAATCCTAAGACTCTCTTTTCCACAATAAATAAACTTCTCAAACCAGTTGACAATACTACCAATTCCTTTACAGTTGACAAGTGTAACTCTTACCTCTCATTTTTTCAAACAAAAGTTGAGAATATCCACAATTTTCTGACAGTTTCCCCTGTCATCTCTGTTTCTCCGCCTGTCTCACCTCAATTTATTACCCAGCCTCTGTCTCAGTTCTCACCTGTGTCTCTTTTGGACCTATCTGAGATCTTAACAGGGATGCGAAGCTCCACTTGTGTTTTGGATCCTGCTCCATCAAAACTTGTTAAGGGTTGTTTTCCAGTTATCTCATCACTTATCACAGAGATAATCAATTCCTCTCTTAGTTCTGGCTCAGTCCCTCAATCACTCAAATTGGCTGCTGTTACTCCCATACTTAAAAAACCTGGACTTGACTCTAATATTATGAGTAACTTTCGGCCCATTTCCAATCTTCCATTTCTGTCGAAAATACTGGAACGTGTTGTTGCCTCACAGCTCAAAGATCACCTAAATTCCAATAATCTATTTGAATCATTTCAGTCTGGTTTCCGCCCCCAGCACAGCACTGAGTCAGCCCTCCTCAAAGTCACAAATGACCTTCTTCTTTCCTCAGACTCTGGACAAATTAATATTCTCGTCCTCCTTGATCTTACTGCAGCTTTTGACACCATTAATCACTCCATTCTTCTGTCCCGCCTTGAATCCTCTGTCAACATCACTGGTACTGCCCTTTTGTGGTTAAGGTCATATCTCGTAAACAGACAACAGTTTGTTAATATCAACAATTGTAGTTCTGCCATTGCTCCACTGTCCCAAGGCGTTCCCCAAGGCTCAGTGTTAGGTCCCCTTTTGTTTATTCTTTATATGCTCCCCCTTGGTGACATCATACGTCGGCATGGTTTACATTTCCACTGCTATGCTGATGATATTCAGCTTTACATCTCCTCCAAATCCATTAATACTGAACTTCACTCCACTCTGACAAATTGCATCACTGAAATGAAATTGTGGATGAAAGCTAATTTCCTCAAATTAAACTGTGAAAAATCAGATATGATCATCGTAGGTCCTACAACCCTGGCAAAAACCACAAAAAATTTTCAAATTACCATTGATAATGACACTTTGTCTCCGTCTTCTAACATCCGAAATCTTGGTGTAATTTTTGATAGCAACCTCTCTTTTGACCGCCATGTAAATCACATCACCAAAACTGCTTTCTTTCATCTAAAAAACATAGCACGTCTACGTCCATCACTCTCCTTTTCTGCCGCCGAAACCTTGATTCATGCTTTTATTACATCCAGAATTGATTATTGCAATAGCATCCTTTATGGTACATCTAACAAAATCCTAAAAAAACTTCAGTATATCCAGAATTCAGCTGCTCGCCTCCTTACTCATACTCGCTCCCGTGATCATATTACACCTGTTCTACAAAAACTTCATTGGCTTCCCGTTGCTCAACGCATTCAATTCAAAATTCTTCTATTCACTCACAAAGCTCTCCATAATCAGGCCCCATCCTACCTCACCGACCTGCTCCATCAGCACATTCCCTCCCATAGCCTTCGCTCTTCTGAGGCTAACCTACTGTCCATACCCTCTAGGACCAAGCACCGGACCTGGGGTGACAGGGCCTTTTCCATAGCTGCTCCATCTTTATGGAATGCTCTCCCCAAACACCTACGAGATTGTCCTGACCTGTCCAAATTCAAGTCACTTCTCAAAACTCATCTATTCAATATGGCATTTAACTTGTAACAACACGAAATAAATGCTTTTATTTTTGCTATTCTTTTTAATAGTTTTTATACTTAGATCACGACAGAAATGTGAAGTCCTAGATCCTAAAACTTGTAAAGTTTTCAGTTTCCTGATTGCATGTAAATCTGTCCTGTTTCTGTCTAATTTTAAGAAATTGTTCTATATTTGTTGTTCTCTCTCATAATTTAGCTAATTTTTAATGAACTGTCTTATGCTGCTCTCTTTGTTTTTATCTTAATTATTCTTGATGTTGATGTACTATTTTGATTTTGTACTATGATTTGTATGGTGTATGTACGTATTTGTTTTGATTATTTGTCTTATGTAAAGCGTCTTTGAGTATCTTGAAAAGCGCTATATAAATAAAATGTATTATTATTATTATTATATAAAGATCACTTAATAAGTAAGGACTTCATGGCTGGACTCCACGACACATGCCATTCATTACTGAGTACTGTGAGAGCTATGAAGTGATGAATTAAAACTGGAACAGTTTATGTAGAAGCTTGTTAGCACCAAAATTAATTAGAGGTTATCGAAAGGAGGATTTTACATTTACAATGTAAATGTAAATGTTTCACCAAGTAATGAGGCTGTGGGTTGAATAACAATGCACGTAAACGTTTTTATTAAATAATATACATATCATCATAATACTGTTTAAAGTAAGGGTGGTTAAATATTTTCGATTAAAACTGTTTGTTAAATTGTTAGGCTCTTATTTTGTGTTGTGTTAGTACCACACTTTATTAAAAATGTATTTTTATTAAACATCTAAACAGTGCACCTGACAGTCTTTATATAAGGATAGCGCTGACGTTTATTCACGTTTGGGCTCCATCCTGAATTGCTCTTCGTGCCCTATACAAGCAAACTATATATGCTAATAATGTAAACTACACCGTGGCTACCAGCGCTCAAGCATACAAAATATCTCAATTTAGTACGCCGCTACTGTGGACGTGCCTCCTCTGCCGTGTTGGGATTGAGCTTTGACCGAAACTAGTTGGCAAACATTAAGCTCTAGTGCTTTTGGAAATATGTTTTGTGTTTTAATTCTGTACTGCACTTTATTTCATTCATTCAGGAACACAGCTGTTGCTGCTCCAGAGACGGGACAGTGGTCTATTACTGTTGTCAATGTGAGTAGATAAAGGGAACGTGTGTAAATTTGCCTTGTGTCGTACGTATGTGCTGGCTAGAAAAGGCTTGCTAGGTAACCAGCTAAAACAGCATGCGTTTTATAACACCTTTTAATTTTTTTTAAATGTGGCGAAACCTAGTGATGGCGACATGTGATGAAGTAGTAGCATTACAAAGCATCCACAGAAACTGCATTCCTTCATATTTATATAAAACAAGCCTTACCAATGCGTATTTGACTAGCTAGCAAGCTAACTAGCAAGCTGATGTGGCATTAAGTAATGGCTAATAACCGAGCAGCTCTAGTTCACGTTAATGTAGTAAAAGACAGCGACTGCCAACACTTGTATGGCACATTACGTGACTGTAAAATAGTCTGCATGTAGTGGTAAAGCTGTCTAATTTGTCACTGATGTTTATTTAGCAAACTCTTTAGTTCAACTTTTCCTACCAAGCTGTCACACTGGATCAGACCGTGGACTGACAATCAAAGACGACTGTCTTTCGCATACTCTTATATTAGTTTCATGTTAACAGTGGATTAAAGTGCGAGTTTTTTCTCTCAGATACTCCAGTTTATATCTTGTAGCTCTTTGAAAACTGAAACGACTTCTCACTATTACTATGCGCAATTGGACATACCAACTTACCTGCTAATCGATTAAAAAATAAACACCACTGAACCACAGCTAAACCTGCCAGAGTACAGCTGTAATTAAAACCCAAAACACTCTGCTTGATACATTCATACTTGCATACAAACTGATGTATTTTCATACAGAATGGCAAGAAGTGATGATGCAGCACTGATCCAGGCTCAGGGGTCAAATACCCATCTCTGTTTTCTGTGTGCATTTTGCTCTTCCTTCTTATGTCTGTGTTTTTCTTTTTCTGCATTTGCTATTTTATATTATTGATTTTTAGTATTTCATTAACATGCTACTCTAGCTACTCTAAATTGCCTTTATCAATAAATGATTGTTTGCATGATACTCTGCAATAGACTGGAGCCATGTCTAGTCCATTTCCATGGGTGTTACTGGACACACCATGACCCAAACTAAAGATGAATCTAAAAGTTCTCCTTCCAGCAAAGGACAGGCTAAAGCATAGCTTTAAAGTTGTAGCTACCCAACAGAAGGGTAGACACAGTCAGTAGTTTTGCCTAAGTGTAAAGTGACCAACAAATATAAATATATGCTAGGTGTACCCAACAAATTGTCAACTAAATGTATGTAGTTTTTTAGTGTTAAAATCAGTAGTGTTTTAGTTTTAATTACTGACCTGAGTTTTTTTTCTCTCAGACATCCAGACCTTTGTTATTGAAAAAGTCCATGTACAAGGGTACTGACATCCAACTCAAAGGTAGGACATTATTAGAACAATAACAGCAGCCAGGATTTAATATTGCCCTCTTAGAAAGCTGCTTATTCTTAAGACTTTTAAAGTGGTTGTCTTTTATAATACAATAATTTTTTTTATAATAGAAACTGAGGGATCCGAAAGTAAAATTAGTTTTTGTTTTTGCAGTCTCTTCCTTCAACTGTCCTAAAGAGGTCTCATTTGACATTAGGTGGTATTTTAAGTACTACCCTTGTCACAATGAGTTTAGTAACATAGAGGTAAGTACTGTAAAATCTTGCCAGAAAAATTTCACTACAACCCCTGGCAAAAATTATATTATATTATAATATGGAATCACAACACTTAAAGAATGTTTACCCATTTACTTTATAGCAAATAAACAATATGCAAAAACTACAGAACAATTGAACACTTGAACATTCTCAGCTTAAACCTGGATAATTGGCAGTGATGTTTAATAGTCCAGTACCCTATCCAATGAGCTATCTAGCAAACCTAAAATACCTAAAGAAAAATAAATGGCATTTTTTTTTTTTCAGATCAAGTAGAGGAAAAAAGAAAAGAAGATGAAAAATTATGGAATCACTCATTGTTTAGGCAATAACAATTGAATCATCAACAAATTAGTACTTTGTTGCTCCTTTCTGGGTGTTTATGACGGCCTGCATTTTTAAGGCATAGACTTAACTAATGAAAACAGCTTTCTACATCAAGCTGCTTCAATTTTTTTCACATAGCAGTTCACATAAGATTTGCAGATTGGAGCCTTAGCCAGTTTGCTAGCTAAGACATTGAACAGATCTGCCTTTACTCAAGAAAAGCTCAAACATGTTTTGTTCTGTGGCAGGATGTATTTTAATCCTAAAAACCCTTAAAACTCAATTTACATCACACAATGTACATCAACACATTAAATGTTAAGGAATTGATTTCCCCATTTCCCCTGCCTTCATCTAACATGCCACTCCATATCATAATTGATTGGTAAAATTTAATGGTTTAATTGAGGCAGTCTGTATTAGAATGGCACCAGAGAGATGTTCCAGCATCATCTCCTTGGCCACTGTAGATTTGTAATGCACCACTTAACCTCACTTTCATCCAGTTATCCACACACTATGTTTGCCTGTTTTGCTAGCCCACTGCAACTTGTTTTTTTAGTGCTGGTTTTGTTTGGTTTTTCTTTTTGTAAATCACATTTTATGCAGAATTTTTTTTCTTAAACGTAAACTCCTGTTTTTACCCTGTTTTTTTTTTTTTTTGTTTTTTTGTTTTGTTGTGCATTTTTTATTTTCAGGACCTAATTTTCAGTTTTCAATCCTCAGGCTTTGATGTCTTACCTGGTCTACTCCTATGGTTTACTTTGATAACGTATTACAATTTTAGACACAACTGACTGGGAACAACAAACATACAGTATGTTGTAATGCTGTGCTGTATTTCCATAAGGAAAGAGTTTTATAATCCTTTCATTTTTTTAATTAACAGCTCTCTGGTTGGATTCATGTTTTCTTTCAGTTAGCAAAGCCCAACAGCTTGTTAAGGTCTGTAAGTACTTCTTTAACTGCAGACTGAATTGCATTTTCAAACTTGTGCTACATATTTGTTTTAGAAATTAAAATTACAAGATGATTTTATCCTTGGCATTGAGTGCTGTTTTTCCTTAATATGGAGAATGTCATTAATTGAAATTATTTTATTTGTTTGAAATGTTTTACAAAGCCATAATGTTCAGCTATTAGACAAAAAGAAATGTTATATCCATGATTTGTTTTCTTTTTTTGTGAAAAAAAAAAAGTTGAGTAAAAATTCTTTGTGTGGTGATTCTGTAATTTTTGCCAGGGGTTGTAGATGGTGTGTTTATGTGTGTATTAGATAAATGTTTTGTCAATATTTTTTTCATTAGGAAATGTATGAAAGGACCCCTTTGAGTCGAGGAGAGGGTCTAGATCCCAACCCTCTTGGACAAGGAGAGTATATTGAACACAAGTATAGGATATTAACCTGCAATGATGGGATGCAGATTTTTCCCATGCTGAATGTAAGTAACGTAAATGTAATTTCAGTTTGTACAGCCCAGTATGTAATGTGTTAAAATAGTTTTTTAAATATGATTCTAAAATGCAAAGATTAATGTGGTAGCTCAGTAATTAAGGTACAGGGCTGGTACTTAGAAGTTTGCTTGTTTAAGCCCCAGGTTGCCACTCCTGGGCCTTTGAGCAAGGCCTCTGACACAGGTCACAATTGTTAATCACGTTAAACAAAAGTGTCTGATAAATGTCTTAAGCATAGCACAATAACAATCTGTTCTCAATCAGGCTTATTTTATTTTATTGAGCTATCTACAATGGGGACACTAAGTCGATAAGAGTAGTAGTACTTGCATCTAATGATCAATTCTTTATCCACATGAACAAATGCTCAGATTTTTTATAGCAGATGTAGACATACTGGGATTTTAAAGATAAATGCTGCCATCAAGGTGTCCTAGGAAGTCCATGATTATTTTAATTAAGTCAATGCCAGGTCTCATTCTGTACGTGCTATAACAGCATGGTTTCGTAGACAAAGAATGTGTGTGCTTGACTGGCCTCTCTGAAGTCCCAATCTGCCTCCAATTGAAAATGTATGGTGCAGCTTGAAGAGGAGAGCTGTTGGGCAGCTGAAGTCTTATATCAAACAAGCACACCTCTGTCCCCATGTTTTTGCAGTGTAAGGGGTTTATATTTACAAATGTGTTTTATGATGTTAATCAGTGAAAACATTGAAAATTGTTCTTTCTAATTTTATTAGATCAATAAAGTGTAAGGAGAAGTAACAAATAACAGATTTTTTTTTTTATTGCGTTTTACAAAATGTTCCATGAGGTTTGTCCACTTTTCCAAGATCCCATTTTGCTTATGCTTTTAGGGTAAACAAACCTGTCTTGTAGTTGAATGTATTAAGTGCTTGTTCTTTATAATCAAAAGAATGTGTTTTAAAAACTGTGACCATAGAAGACTGTGACATAAAAGACTGACCATAGAAGTTTAGGGTTAAGGGCTCTGCTCAGGGGCAACCTGGCAGATGTTAAGCTTAAACCACCAACTCTGAGGTTACTAGTCCAGTAGCTTCACCACTAAGCTAACAGTGTCTTCTGCCCTTTTCCTCGTATTTACTACATGCTGTGTTTTGTATCATTCGTAGAAATCAAAGGCAGAGCCAAGGACAGCAGAGCTGCCAAAGGAGAATGTAATTTATATAAGAAATAAGTTATAATAAAAGTTCTGATTTGTTTGGTGGTTACAGATATGTTTTTAGTATTTTTGTGTCTTTTGTTAGAATGCCAGTTATACACAGTGGCTTGCTGCTGAAGCTGGTGCTCAAGTAAGGGTTGATTTTTCTTAATGCCTGCAAAAAAGTTTTTAAAATGTTAAATCTATATAATTCTGTGAAAATAAGATCTGTACATGCTTTCTGAAGCCACTGCAAATTTCTGAACCTACTTTCTCTTAAAAGGACCATGTCATTGCTACAACATGGAGAGATGGACCATATCTACTTGTGGTATTGATTGAGTCTGATAAAAAGGACGTCAACTGGAACTTAACTTGTAAGTTTATTTAATTAAAACTTTAAGTAAACATAAATATTTAAAATTAGACTTTAATGTATGTAAACATTAATACTACAGTGAGTACTGTTATTAATGAGGTTGTGTTATGTTTTATGTGTTTTAGTTACTGTAATGATGAAAGGATCCCATGGGTACATTTCAGTTACAGAATGGCCTCTTATGATTGTAAGTTTGTGTGCATGTGATGTATATCAGTAGTGAACTGTCACTTTTAAACCTTGGCCCTCTGGTTAAAGGTTATTGGGACTTGAATGTACAAACCAAATCAGAAAAAGCTGGGATAGAAAATGCAAATAAAATAGACCCAGTGTTTCTTACATTTACATGGACCCAAGATATTTCATGTTTTGTCTGGTCAACTTAATTTCAGCTGTTAAAATACATGTACATGCATTTTAGGCCAACAACGCATTCCAAAAAAAAGTTGGAATGGGGCAATTTAGGGCTAGTAATAAGGTAAAAAAAAACTAAATAATGATGTGATTTCAAACAGGTGATGTCAACAGGTGATTGTAATCATGATTTGGCACAAATCATGTTCCACAAGGAAGGAAGAAAATGTATTTTGTTCTGTAAATTCTTATGTTGTGAAGACTTTTTTTTTCTGTAGGTTTAGGGTAGGCTTCATTGTTAAGGGAGTTAACAGGTTACAATTTTCATTTTTTTAAATTTCTTTTTGATATTAACAGCATTTACTTGTACTTCTACTTTCAACACTTAAGTACATTTAATATTAGAAAATTACTTTTGATACCTAAGTACATTAAACATCAGATACTTTAAGACTTGTGCTTAAGTAATATTTTAAGAGGTGACTACCTTCTATCAAAGTAATTTTCTGGTAAGATATTTGTACTGTTACTCAAGTATGGCTTTCAGGTACTTTATCCACCACTGATTTTTAATACAGAAAATCCCTTTGCCCAAAGTATCACGACTTTATTATTTAGTCAAATATTAACATGTTTTAACTTCTTTAGGAGTGTGTGTGTGCATAAATGACACATTTCAATTTTATAGCCAGATATGGCTCATACTTTTTGTACCTTTATTTTTTTATGTGACCTGTGACTGCATATTCTGTTTATTGTCCCAGTTCTACATGGTTATGTGCATTGCCTACATTCTGTATGCTTTGCTCTGGTTTATTTGGGCCTCCTGCTACTGGAAAGACCTGCTGCGCATCCAGTTCTGGATTGCAGGGGTGATCTTACTGGGCATGGTAGAGATGGCTGTCTTTTGTGCCGAGTATGAGAATACTAATGCCATCGGTTCAGCATGTGAGTGTACACACAGTAAACATCAAATATGGGTAATTTATAATTATGAGTTGAATCAGTAAAGATGGCTGTCAATTCTTACAGTGGACATTTATGCTAACAATGAATTATTCTTCTAACAACAAAAAATACCTCAACATACATGTCTTGCTTGGCCCAGTATGTAAGGCAATTTGACTTGGCACTGTGCCAACACAATTAACTTTCTTGTATATGGTGGATTACTTTGATGTAATTAGTCCAAAATTTTAATGCATGTAAGTTTTCTGTTCTTTTTGTAGCTCAGGGCTTACTGGTTTTTGCTGAGCTTGTATCAGCTCTGAAGAGGACTCTTGCTCGCCTCTTGGTGATCATTGTCAGTCTAGGCTATGGTATAGTCAAGTAAGCTACACAGTATTTATTATCAGTAATAATAAAAGTGAACTTGAGCAGGGGGTGTGATTTGTGATTTTTATTTTACTTTTGTTTTCCAGGCCTCGTTTGGGAACTGTCATGCACAGAGTTGTGGGTCTAGGTGTTCTCTATTTTGCCTTTGCTGCTATTGAGGGTGTTCTGAGGATTACTGGGGTAAAGTAACAAATGTTCAATAAATTAAACAGTACAATATATGCATTGTTTGGATACAGATTCATCTGTAGGGGCCATTTACATGCATCTGCATGCACTTACAATTGTTGTATTCTGAATTGTTTTCTTACCAAAAGTATGTAATTGATTGTGTAACTGCTAATCTGAAAGGGTCATGACAGCATACCAGCTCTGATCACTGCCCTAGGTTTGTCTCTGTTTGACTCTTGCATCATTTGGTTTATATCCTTTCAAAAGTTGATGTCTTACAGGCATGTAACAACATTAACTACATATCTCAACTTTTAAGAAAAAAAACCCAACCTTTTTCACTAAAATGTATAGTTGACTCAAAAGATTTTAAATTATAAACTAGGAAGCCAGTGCACTAAAATAGAAAACGCAGCATATTTCAGACAATCATTCACCTGTAGAGAAAATAATTATGAAATTGGGTAAATAATATAATTATATATTACATTGCATATTATATTCTGTACATTAACATTATTACGTCCCCGCAGTACCACCATAAGCTGGTATGGTGTTGGGGGGACTGCAGGTTAAAAATTGAATTGCTTGAACTGTATACAGGATTGTATACAGGAGTTGCTTGTTCTGGTTCTAATAATTGATTGCTAGATCAGGCACTTTATCTGTTTTCTGTACTTTAAAGTCTATTTTTTCTGCCTTCTCTTTTGCTTACATATTCTGTATTTATGTATTACTCTTCCTGTGTTCTCTCTTTCTCACTCTCTATTTCTCGTGATTTCTCAGGCCAAAGATTCTGACCTGGCATTGCTAGCCAACATTCCTTTGGCATTGCTTGACTCCTCTTTATGTTGGTGGATATCCTTTTGGGTTGACCTGTACTCATATGGGGGTTCCTGCTGTCTTCCCTTCTCATGCTAGATTTATGAATGCTATCATTAGTTTTGCAAAATATGAGTCTTTAAAGGAATACTTCTTTTGGGAACACTAACAAGGTTCAAAAACTGCATGCAAGGTAAATTTCATTTACTGTCCTTTTGCGTTAATTATTTGCAGTTTTAATGTATAAGGTAAAATTTATATAAATTAGCTGTTTGTTTTATCTTTTAAGTTATTTTATCTACATGTAAGCACTTAAATGTTTTGATGTTGTCCACAAGCTGTATTTTTGCTCTGTAGTTGTATGTTCTTTCCTTAACTAAATCTTAAATATTTGTTAGCCTTGCACAAACCATAAAGACACTAAAACTCAGGAGGAACCCAGTAAAGTTGTCACTGTACAGACATTTCACCAATACCCTTGTCATTGCTGTAATTGGTAAGTACAAACTATAAAAATAATGTAAGAACAAATTACATCTGTATGTATCAGAATCAGTATGTGAAGTATGTGTAACTTTGCATGTTCTTTGTGTGTATATTTTTATAATTTCAGCCTCTTTGATTTTCATGATTTGGACAACAAAAAAATTTCGTTTAGCAGACTGTCAGGCTGTGAGTATCAAATGCACTATTGGTTTTCCATTTCCATCATAGAAAGAATAAACCAATAAAAACAAAGTTTGAAGAACTATATCTATCCTGTTATAAAAAGAACCCATAAGTGTTAAACATGGCGTTAAAACACATAACAATAATAATAATTACATTTTTATTTAAATCAAGTTTTAAACTAAATTAAATTAATCTAAGCAACCTGATTCTTAAAACATCTAAGACAGAAAGAGTGATTTTTTAATTATTATTATTATTATTTTTGTTCCTTTTGCCTAGGACTGGATGGAGCTTTGGGTAGATGATGCCTTTTGGAGATTTCTTTTTTCTATTATACTGCTTGTAATCATGTTTCTCTGGAGACCATCTGCAAATAATCAAAGGCAAGAACTAATTTTATCATTGTTACCCAATGAGTAATTTTATTTGTGTTGCTTTGCTAAAAAATGACCCTAATGCTCTTTGGCATTTGTATTTAAAATTGGAATGCACATACTTACGGTATTACTTACTGTTGCATTACACAACCAAAATTCAAATGGGTTATCTCAAATCTGTTTGCATATACGCTCATTTGGTGTGCGCGTCATTTCCCTTCCAGCAGATAAGGTGAGTCCCAGACTACTGTATGCTTGCAACCCTACAAGAAGATTTATGCTTTTTTGGCTTTTTTATTTAGAAATTGCCACTTGTATTGCCACTATTAAGACATAGAGCATTATTATTCTGCATTTTTTTATACCATCACTTGCCACTTTGTTATGAACACCCGTACATTTGTTCATTCATATATTTATACTATCAGCCCCTTATGTGTCAGCACTGCACGACCACACAGACACAGGTCTGAAGCTTTTGTTACTGCAAAAACATCCAGTAAGCAGAAGTTTTGCAGACAGAAACTACTTGTGGATGAGCAACATCAGAGGTCTGATGAATTTCTGTTATGACATGCAGATGGTGGAATTAGAACAAGGCATAAACAGCAGGAATCCATTTTGACTGCTTTGTGTCAACATTTTAGATTGGTAATGGTAGTGAAATGAAAAAGGAGAGTTGTCTAGGGACACATATGCCCCCCTTCATACCAGTCAAGCATCATTTAAATGCCACAAACCTAAATTTGGAGTTTTGTTAGTGACTATTTGCCACCTAATGGCCACAATTTATCCATCTTGTGATTGCTGCTCCCAACATGGTAATGTGCCATGTCACAAAGCATATGCCATCTTTAAACTAAAATCAGTTTACCTTAGTGGACTTACCAGTCACAAGATTGATTGAAGATGTTTCTAACACCTTGTGGGATCCACGCCACAAAAAATAAAGGCTGTTCTAAAAGCAAATTTGGGTCCTACCATTATAAGTGTAGTGTTTCTAATAAAGTGGAGATTTACTCATTCATCTTTCATGGCCAGTCAGAGCAGACCATAAGAAACTTTTAACTAACCTTAACAAAACAAGTTAATGGTTTAAACTCTAATTACTTCTTTTTTTTTTTTACATACCTGCTATTTGTTTATTTAATCTAATTTCAGTTTTTTAGAATATTTCTAGATCACCCAAGGGAATGGGTCCTGCTGAGTCTAGTTCCTCTTTAGGTTTCTTGTTTGTAATATTTAGGGAATTTTGCTTTAATGTCTCCATTACCCTAAAACTCAGCATAAATTTTTTTAGTGTGCAATTATGTCTGCAGGTATGCATTTACACCTTTGATTGATGACTCTGATGATGAAGAGATTGAGGAGTTCCTGGGGTCTGCAAATATTGGCAAGTAATTTGTTTATAAAATATCTCTTTTTTTTAGAAGTGGGCTTTTTGGCTTCAATCATTTACCTTTTTGTGTGACAACCGATTAAGCAACAAAGTGGGCATTTTTTTTCACAGAAGGCCAGTTGGTACTGTACAATTTTTATTTCTTTTAAAAATAAAAAAGATTATTTTATAAGTGCTTATGCTTACACAGGTTAATTTTGGCTTATATTAAATTAACTTGTATTAAATTTACTTGCTTATATTAGAACACTGTACTTCAACTAATCAGTGTTTTACTTTTTTTTCAGCTGATGGCATAAAATTAAGAGCAGCAAAGACTGAGACTAATGGAACAGCAAAGCCAGCTACTGTTCCAGTTAGTACCTGTGTATAAAAGAATCACAATTTCTGTGTCATCTTCTATTTAAAACTGTTTTGCAAACTGACTGCAGACATTCCTCTATTTTAAGGATGAAGACTTGAAGTGGGTTGAGGAAAACATCCCTACCTCTTTAACAGATGTGTAAGTATCTTAATAAGCAAAAAGGGTGTCTAAAAAAAAAAACTAGATTTGGGGCTTGATTAGCTTAACCTGGTTGGCTAATTTTGACTGTGACTTCACTGGTGTTAGTCATATAGCAATTAAAACAAAATTTAACTAAAGGAATTCTGCTTCCCTCTTTTATGTTTTTAAAATAATTAATAGGCAGATTGCAAGGTTCTCAACCATCTGGTTTACTTAATTTAGCTAAATTGACATTTTATTGTCCGTTTTTGCATATAATGTCTAATGAAAACTTTCAGTATTATAAATGGTACTTTTTATAGTAATAGAAGCAATCATTCAACAATGATAACCATTAAATGTATATGTAAGTTATGTTATTGACAGATAATTTCATGCACACTAATAACAAATGAAAGTTTAAAGCCTTTCCTATCTCACATACTTAACCTGGTAATTAACTCATTTGTTACAATCACCAAACTGATAAATTTGGACAATGGCCATATATGCAATTTGCAATCATAAATGATATTTACCATTTAAGTGACAACTAAGGTGGAGTTAATACATTTCAAGACTTTGAAGGAGATACAAAATGCAATCAATTTATACATACCATACCTGCTAGATTAAAAAAATGTAGGTTTACATAGTGTGTATTAAGATGATTAAATTAAGTAAATAAAGCACCATTGTGTCCATAAAATTATACTTGATAATAATCTACTTTTAAAAGTAGCAATGCTACCACCTCGCCTACTAAAATATTATGTAACTGTGTTGCTTTTATAGTAACCAACATGTAATTTATTGGGGTTAGTCAGTTATTCTGGGCATTTAAACAGTCAGTTTGTCAGGTTGGATTAGCCTAGGATTTGAAATTCTGTTCTCTGCATAGCCTCAAAAGAAGAGTCATGACAAGCAAAGCAAAAGTCATCATACCTGACACAAATGCGTTTTTAGAGGAACTTTAGACTTCATTATGTAATTGTATATGTTTTGTTTTAGTGCTCTACCTGTTCTTCTTGACTCTGATGAGGTGAGTTCCGTTCAATCGAAGGTTGTTTTATTGATGTAAGCCACATTTTCAGATAAAGCAAATATTAAAATTACAATGTATAATTTGGTTGTTTTATTTTGTAGGAAATAATGACCACAAAATATGAGATGTCTAAAATGGAGTAAAGTCACAATAAACTTCCTCCTTTTAAGACCAAAAGCATTGTTGCTTACGCTTCTGGTATTAGATTTTCACCAGCAAGACAAAGAAAAGTAATGAAGACACAGCAAGACTTTCATAGTGAATCTACATAACGATGAATGGTCTTGACGTCACAGGAGCTTCTTAGCTCAATCAGCAATGATCCTCTCTATTGTTTATGATTTTTACATCAAAGATTACTGCATTTTTAAATACAGTTTTTTTTTCTGTTTGCAGTCTACATCTTAGTCAGAAATTTTGGAAATGATTATAATTAGATAATTCTGTCCACAGAAACAGAAAAATAAGTTTATTTTTTATTTAGTTTCCTTTTACATTTAGTTTTCTTTAGTATTCTTATGGTGTAGTGCCTGCAAGTTTTAAAATTTAAGACTGCACTCCTGACTGTGACTTCTAAATATTTAAATATTGTGTTTTAAAGTATTTAATATGGACAAAGTTGGATGACCAAAAAAGGTTGTTTTAGTATTCATTGCAAAAAGCATGCCTTCACATACTGTTATTTATTGTTGTTGTTTTTAATGGTTAATGGAGCTAGTTTGCTTCTATCTGTGATTTTGTTTGTGTGGCCTGGGGTTTGTAGGTGAGAGATTGGTTAGAAAATAAGAGCAAAAATTCAGCTTTTTCTTGAAACACATATTTTCTCGAAAAGCTAAATAAAAATTTCAAATTGACTGCTGTATATTAGCAGAACAAACAATGTGCACATCTGAAAAAAGCAATATACTGTTTATATTTTTCCTCATTTACAGTGTGGGGAACAAATACTTTTGTTCTTTAATAAAATAGTGCATATATCCACTTTAAGATTTTCACACATTTATATGAGAATTTGTACTATAAAATGATAGAAAAAAAATCATTCAGACACTACAAATAAATGACATCAGTTACTATAACAGTTCTGGTTGGCAGTTGCAACTTTGCACTTTTACATTCTTTTTTTTTTGGTTAGAAACCAATCTTGAGATTTATTTTTGTGGTTCTTGGTCCCTTTGATGACTTGTGATGCTGTTTTTGTGAAACTGGTCTTCCTGCTTCAAGTGACTTCTTAGTCTGAGAGCATGTTGTCATCTTATGTGTGCTGCACTTTTTCTCTATTAGTTGTTTAATAAATTTGTTTATTTTAGGAAGCTTTTTCACCTTGACCATGAATTCTACCTGTATTTTATAATATACACAATGTCTAGAACTTTTTTTCTTATTTTATATAAAATTTTTTATTTGTATTAATGATTTTTCTTATTATTACATTTTAAATCAGATGTTGTTTTAGCTTATAAATCCATTAATTTATTCATTAATTCACTGTCTGTTTTACCACTGCTTTATCCTATTCAGGATTGCAGTAGGTCCAATTCACTGTGGGAAAAGTAGAAATTACAGGGCAAACACACACATACTGTGTGTATATATATATACAGGGGTTGGACAAAATAACTGAAACACCTGGTTTTAGACCACAATAATTTATTAGTATGGTGTAGGGCCTCCTTTTGCGGCCAATACAGCGTCAATTCGTCTTGGAAATGACATATACAAGTCCTGCACAGTGGTCAGAGGGATTTTAAGCCATTCTTCTTGCAGGATAGTGGCCAGGTCACTACGTGATGCTGGTGGAGGAAAACGTTTCCTGACTCGCTTCTCCAAAACACCCCAAAGTGGCTCAATAATATTTAGATCTGGTGACTGTGCAGGCCATGGGAGATGTTCAACTTCACTTTCATGTTCATCAAACCAATCTTTCACCAGTCTTGCTGTGTGTATTGGTGCATTGTCATCCTGATACACGGCACCGCCATTGGATGCACATGGTCCTCCAGAATGGTTCGGTAGTCCTTGGCAGTGACGCGCCCATCTAGCACAAGTATTGGGCCAAGGGAATACCATGATATGGCAGCCCAAACCATCACTGATCCACCCCCATGCTTCACTCTGGGCATGCAACAGTCTGGGTGGTACGCTTCTTTGGGGCTTCTCCACACCGTAACTCTCCCGGATGTGGGGAAAACAGTAAAGGTGGACTCATCAGAGAACAATACATGTTTCACATTGTCCACAGCCCAAGATTTGCGCTCCTTGCACCATTGAAACCGACGTTTGGCATTGGCACGAGTGACCAAAGGTTTGGCTATAGCAGCCCGGCCGTGTATATTGACCCTGTGGAGCTCCCGACGGACAGTTCTGGTGGAAACAGGAGAGTTGAGGTGCACATTTAATTTTGCCGTGATTTGGGCAGCCGTGGTTTTATGTTTTTTGGATACAATCCGGGTTAGCACCCGAACATCCCTTTCAGACAGCTTCCTCTTGCGTCCACAGTTAATCCTGTTGGATGTGGTTTGTCCTTCTTGGTGGTATGCTGACATTACCCTGGATACCGTGGCTCTTGATACATCACAAAGACTTGCTGTCTTGGTCACAGATGCGCCAGCAAGACGTGCACCAACAATTTGTCCTCTTTTGAACTCTGGTATGTCACCCATAATGTTGTGTGCATTGCAATATTTTGAGCAAAACTGTGCTCTTACCCTGCTAATTGAACCTTCACACTCTGCTCTTACTGGTGCAATGTGCAATTACTGAAGATTGGCCACCAGACTGGTCCAATTTAGCCATGAAACCTCCCACACTAAAATGACAGGTGTTTCAGTTATTTTGTCCAACCCCTGTATATATATACAGTGTATCACAAAAGTGAGTACACCCCTCACATTTCTGCAGATATTTAAGTATATCTTTTCATGGGACAACACTGACAAAATGACACTTTGACACAATGAAAAGTAGTCTGTGTGCAGCTTATATAACAGTGTAAATTTATTCTTCCCTCAAAATAACTCAATATACAGCCATTAATGTCTAAACCACCGGCAACAAAAGTGAGTACACCCCTAAGAGACTACACCCCTAAATGTCCAAATTGAGCACTGCTTGTCATTTTTCCTCCAAAATGTCTTGTGACTTGTTAGTGTTACTAGGTCTCAGGTGTGCATAGGGAGCAGGTGTGTTCAATTTAGTAGTACAGCTCTCACACTCTCTCATACTGGTCACTGAAAGTTCCAACATGGCACCTCATGGCAAAGAACTCTCTGAGGATCTTAAAAGACGAATTGTTGCGCTACATGAAGATGGCCAAGGCTACAAGAAGATTGCCAACACCCTGAAACTGAGCTGCAGCACAGTGGCCAAGATCATCCAGCGTTTTAAAAGAGCAGGGTCCACTCAGAACAGACCTCGCGTTGGTCGTCCAAAGAAGCTGAGTGCACGTGCTCAGCGTCACATCCAACTGCTGTCTTTGAAAGATAGGTGCAGGAGTGCTGTCAGCATTGCTGCAGAGATTGAAAAGGTGGGGGGTCAGCCTGTCAGTGCTCAGACCATACGCCGCACACTACATCAAATCGGTCTGCATGGCTGTCACCCCAGAAGGAAGCCTCTTCTGAAGTCTCTACACAAGAAAGCCCGCAAACAGTTTGCTGAAGACATGTCAACAAAGGACATGGATTACTGGAACCATGTCCTATGGTCTGATGAGACCAAGATTAATTTGTTTGGTTCAGATGGTCTCAAGCATGTGTGGCGGCAATCAGGTGAGGAGTACAAAGATAAGTGTGTCATGCCTACAGTCAAGCATGGTGGTGGGAATGCCATGGTCTGGGGCTGCATGATTGCAGCAGGTGTTGGGGAGTTACATTTCATTGAGGGACACATGAACTCCAATATGTACTGTGAAATACTGAAGCAGAGCATGATCCCCTCCCTCCGGAAACTGGGTCGCAGGGCAGTGTTTCAGCATTATTATGACCCCAAACACACCTCTAAGACGACCACTGCTTTATTGAAGAGGCTGAGGGTAAAGGTGATGGACTGGCCAAGCATGTCTCCAGACCTAAACCCAATAGAACATCTTTGGGGCATCCTCAAGCGGAAGGTGGAGGAGCGCAAAGTCTCGAATATCCGCCAGCTCCGTGATGTCGTCATAGAGGAGTGGAAAAGCATTCCAGTGGCAACCTGTGAAGCTCTGGTAAACTCCATGCCCAGGAGAGTTAAGGCAGTTCTGGGAAATAATGGTGGCCACACAAAATATTGACACTTCTGGAACTTTCACTAAGGGGTGTACTCACTTTTGTTGCTGGTGGTTTAGACATTAATGGCTGTATATTGAGTTATTTTGAGGGAAGAATAAATGTACACTGTTATATAAGCTGCACACAGACTACTTTTCATTGTGTCAAAGTGTCATTTTGTCAGTGTTGTCCCATGAAAAGATATACTTAAATATCTGTAGAAATGTGAGGGGTGTACTCACTTTTGTGATACACTGTATATATATATATATATATATATATATATATATATATACACACACACACACACACTTATACTTAGGATGATATTTAGTAGCTCCAATTAACTGTATGTCTTTGGACTGTGGGAGGAAACCCGAGCTCCCAGAGGAAACCCATGCAGACATGGGTAGAACATGCAAACTCCACACTGAAAAGACCCAGACTGCTCCACCTGGCAGTTTAACCCAGGACCTTCTTGCAATGAGAAGACAGTGCAACCCACTGAGCCATCATGCTGCTTTTATAAATCCATTCTTTTTTAACTTCAAGTGCCAATTCAAATCATGTGGAAATTTAAAGTGGATATATGTATATTATGTACTATATTGCCTAAAGTATTTGCTCGTCTGCCTTCACACACATATGAACTTGAGTGACATCCCATTCTTAACAGCTTCAACTCTTCTGGGAAGGCTTTCCACAAGGTTTAGCAGTGTGTTTATGGCCATTTTTGACCATTCTTCCAGAAGCGCATTTGTGAGGTCAGACACTGATGATGGACGAAAAGGCCTGGCTCGCAGTCTCCACTCTAATTCATCCCAAAGGTGTTCTATTGGGTTGAGGTTAGGACTCTGTGCAGGCCAGTCAAGTTCTTCCACACCAAACTCGCTCATCCATGTCTTTATGGACCTTGTTTGTGCACTGGTGCGCAGTCATGTTGGAACAGGAAGAGGCCATGCCCAAACTGTTCCCACAAAGTTGGGAGCATGAAATTGTCCAAAATCTCTTGGTATGCTGAAGCATTAAGACTTCCTTTCACTGGAACTGAGGGGCCGAGCCCAACTCCTGAAAAACGACCCCCCACACCAAAATCTCCCCTCCAAGTCAAGTCAACTTTATTTATATAGGGCTTTTTACAATATACATTGTCTCAAAGCAACTTTACAAAATCCAGGACCAACAGATACAAAAACCCCTGTTGAGCAAGCCGAGGGCGACTGTGGCAAGGAAAAACTCCCTGAAAATTACAGGAAGAAACCTTGAGAGGAACCAGACTCAGCAGGGCCCATCCTTCTTGGGTGGCCTGGAGGATACTTTAAATAAATACACGATTTACACAAATCATACAAACACAGAATTAAATGATCTAAAAGTCATAACTGGTAATAAATAGATAAATAAACAATTAAATAATAATAGAGTTGTTATCCGCTCTAGTCTTCAATAAAGTCTGTAGTGATTTCTTGTCGTTGCAATTACTCCAGACCCGTCACATCTGACAGGAGCAGCATCGTTGTCCCGGCAGTCTCGACTTTAATCCTTAACCTCGGCGGGTAAACAGGTTTCCATCAGACTGCCCTCGGGGTAAAACAACAGAGAATGTAGTTAATAATGTACAATGCTAGTTGACAAACAGTTTTACAGAGAGTTTTAGACTCCGGCAGCCCTAATTATTACAGCATAACTAAAAGGGAGAGCGAGCAGGTAACAAGGTCATGAAGGCTTTCACAGGACATCAGCGCCCATCTCCCCACCGTCATCAAACCTGAGTGATCGGACAAGAGAGGCAGGACGACAGCAACCCAACATCCCTGATCACCACAAGTTTCTATGACCAAGAACCCCCAAGCTCTGCGCCTTTGTCTATACTAATCAAAAGCCTGAGAAAATAAATATGTTTTCAGTCTAGACTTAAACATTGAGACTGTGTCCGAATCCCGAACAAAGGCAGGAAGATTATTCCAAAGTTGTGGAGCTTTGTAAGAAAACGCTCTTACACCAGCCGTGATCTTTTTAATTCTAGGAACTATAAGTAACCCTGCATCTTGTGAACGAAGTGGACGTGCTGGGTTGTAGTAATTAATAAACTCACTCAGATACTGTGGAGCCAGACCATGTAGCGCTTTATAAGTTAGTAAAAGTATTTTGTAATCAATGCAAAATTTAACTGGCAGCCAGTGTAGAGACGATAGAACAGGAGTAATATGGTCAAATTTTTTAGTTCTAGTTAACACTCGAGCTGCTGCATTTTGAACTAACTGGAGTTTGTTTAAGGATCTACCAGAGCATCCTGTTAGAAGAGCATTACAATAATCTAACCGAGAAGTTATAAACGCATGGATCAGTTTTTCGGCGTCATTAACAGATAGTATATTTCTTATTTTAGAAATGTTACGCAAATGATAGAAAGCAACTCTAGTAATATTATTAACGTGTGTATCAAATGAGAGATCTGAATCTATTGTGACACCTATGTTTTTTACATCTGGGCTGGGAGTAACAGAGAACGTGTTTAAGTTTAGCACCAGGTTAGACAACTTGTCTCTTGCAGCTTTAGAGCCAACAAGTAAAACCTCAGTTTTATCTGAATTAAGTAAAAGAAAATTACACGACATCCAGTTTTTTATGTCGTTTACACAATCTTCTATCTTACTGATTGTGTCAGTATCATTTGGTTTGGCTAATATATACAGCTGTGTGTCATCTGCATAGCAGTGAAAGTTTATGCCATGTTTATGAATCATTTCACCTAGTGGAAGCATATAGAGTGTAAATAATAGCGGTCCCAGTACCGACCCCTGTGGAACACCATACTTTACTTTTGTAGTTTCCGAGCATTTATTATTTACATAAACGAATTGAGAGCGGTCAGTCAAATATGATTTGAACCAAGAGAGTGCGAGTCCTTTAACACCTACTGTATTTTCTAGCCTCTCCAGTAAAATGTTATGATCGACCGTATCAAACGCTGCACTAAGATCTAATAGAACAAGAAAAGAGACACATCCATTATCAGAAGACATTAACAACTCGTTAACTACTCTAATTAATGCGGTTTCGGTACTATGGTTGGGTCTAAATCCTGATTGAAATTTTTCATGAATACAATTTTCATTTAAATAAGAACATAGCTGTTTGGAAACGACTTTTTCTAATATCTTTGAGACAAAAGGAAGGTTTGAAATTGGCCTATAATTAGATAAAACATGTGGATCAAGATTAGGTTTTTTAATCAGGGGTTTAATTACAGCACTTTTAAACAATTTAGGTACATATCCAAGGCTAAGGGATGCATTGATTAATGTAAGCAGGGGCTCTACAATAGCTGGGAGTAAATCTTTAAGTAAACGAGTTGGAACAGGATCGAGTATACACGATGATGACTTCGATGATTTAATCAACACAGTTAGTTCATTTTGGGAGATTGGATTAAAGGAATTTAGTTGGATTAACTCGTTACTGTTATCATCACTGTTATCACCAATGCTGCTCAGAGTGAGTCCATACTTAACATTGGCAGGTGACACACTCTGACTCTGAAGTCGTATTTTTTGTCATTAAAGAATTTTAAAAAATCATCGCTGGTACAGTCAGGCGGTATATTAGATTCAGTTTCATTGGCGTTTTTAGTTAATTTGGACACTGTCTCAAAAAGGAATCTGGGATTGTTTTTATTTTTCTCTATTAGGGACGAATAATATAAAGATTTAGCTTTTATAAGTGCATGTTAGAGCATCTTTCCAAGCAATCTTATACACTTCCAGTGTAGTGTGACGCCACTTGCGTTCTAATTTCCGTGCTGCTTGTTTAAGTGCGCATGTGTGGTCATTGTACCAAGGAGCAAGTTTTTTCTCCCTAATCAGTTTAGTTTTAAGTGGGGCTACGTTATCTAAGGTTGCGCGCAATACAGTCTCTAGGTTTTGAGTTGCCTGATCTAGTAGTTCTTTAGGTTCCGATGCTGATATATTTGGTAATTCTGGTAGGCAGTTTATGAACGCTGCTGCAGTTGCAGATGTAATAGTGCGCTTATATTTAAAACGATTTGGTTGCTGTACCTTATTGGACAGGGACACTTCATAAATTAGTAGAGAGTGATCAGAGATTAAGTCATTCTGTGGTACAATTTCCAGGTTGTCTATGTTTATACCATAAGTAAGTATTAAATCTAAGGTATGTTTACAGCGGTGAGTGGGTCCTGTTACATTTTGGGTGATGCCTAAAGATTCTAAAATAGAGTCAAACGCAGTTTTGAGTGGATTACATTTATCCTCATAATGGATATTAAAGTCACCAACAATTAAAGCTTTCTTAGTTGATAAAACTAATTTAGAAAGAAAATCGGCAAATTCGTTAAGAAATTCTGAGTGAGGACCAGGGGGTCGATAAACAGTAACCAGTTTAAACATACTAGTTTTATCAGATGAACATTTATTGGCTATGTCAGAGATAAGAACTTCAAACGAGTTTGTTATGGGAGTTGATTTTACAGTGAGACCTACCGTATGTCCTTGTCATTAATTGCTGCTATTCCTCCACCACGACCACTAAGACATGGCTTATGTTCATAACTGTAACTCGGAGGAGATGCTTCATTTAAACCTAGATACTCATCAGGTCTAGCCCAGGTCTCAGTTAAACAAAGTGCACTAACACTATTATCTGTAATTATTTCATTTACAATTACTGTTTTGCATGCAAGTGACCTGATGTTTAGAAGTCCTAACTTTAGTTTAGCTTTACTATGGTTTTCATGATGCTCATTTAGATTAATTTTAATTAAGTTATTATGACATACTTTTTGATTTTGTTTTGGCTTACACCTGCCACGGTAAACAGACACAGTCTCAATGGTTTGTGACCTAAGGATTCCGGGTGACGTCCGATGGCGACTTGCAGACAGTTGGTTAGGCCTGTTAGTTTGCTGCCTGGTCTTGGCTCTGGATAGTCATTTAACACTTTACACTTGGCACAATGCAGTCAGACAAGTACCGTTCTCCTGGCAACCACCAAACCCGGACTCGTCCATCGGATTTCCAGATGGAGAAGCGTGATTTGTCACTTCAGAGAACATGTCTCCACTGCTCTAGAGTCCAGTGGCGGCGTGCTTTACACCACTGCATCCGACGTTTTGCATTGCGCTTGGTGATGTAAGACTTGGATGCAGCTGCTCGGCCATGGAAACCCGAAGCTCTCTACACACTGTTCTTGAGCTAATCTGAAGGCCACATGAAGTTGGAGGTCTGTAGCAATTGACTCTGCAGAAAGTTGGCGACGTCTGCGCACTATGCACCTCAGCATCCGCTGACCCCGCTCTGTCATTTTATGTGGTCTACCACTTCGTGGCTGACATTCCCAATCGCTTCCACTTTGTTATAATACCACTGACAGCTGACTGTGAAATATTTAGTAGCGAGGAAATTTCACAGGTGGCATCCTATCACGGTACCACGCTGGAATTCACTGAGCTCCTGAGAGCGATCCATTGTTTTACAAATGTTTGTAGAAGCAGTCTGCATGCCTAGGTGCTTGGTTTTATACACCTGTGGCCATGGGAGTGATTGGAACACCTGAATTCAATGATTTGGATGGGTGAGTGAATACTTTTGGCAATAAAGTGTATATTACTTAAATATTTTAAAGTAATTTGAAGTTGATTTCAGTGTAATTTTATTAATACTTTATCCAAATGCTGCTGAATTGTCTTTTACAAGACCCCATTCTCCCCATTCTTTTATTACTGTAAACAGCAAGCACAGTTTGCCATATGCAGGTGGACAAGAAAAAATGTAATACATGTGTGTTTACTGGCAAAATGATAAATTATTTTACAGTTGTCATTTCAAGTATGCTATATTTTGTTAACACACCCCTTCCAAACTTGCTTTTTTCCTCCTCACTTTGCTTTGAAGTGTGGAGAAAAAAGCTGCACACCATAATTTTTAGTCCTTTTTACTGATCTTGTTCTGGGTTTTATTTAAATTGAAACAAAAAACTTTCTTCATGGATCATGTATTTATTGCAATTTGGTGACAGTGTTTAGTTAGATAGCAAAGCTTTTATGGTTGTCATTTAATTAATTTATTGTTTTTAAAGTACACAGGGTGGACCAAGTTAAAGCTATAAATATGGCTTCATATATACTGGTGCTGGTCATAAAATTAGAATATCATGAAAAAGTTGATTTATTTCAGTAATTCCATTCAAAAAGTGAAACTTGTATATTATATTCATTCATTACACACAGACTGATATATTTCAAATGTTTATTTCTTTTAATGTTGATGATTATAACTGACAACTAATGAAAATCCCAAATTCAGTATCTCAGAAAATTAGAATATTGTGACAAGGTACAATATTGAAGACACCCGGTGCCACACTCTAATCAGCTAATTAACTCAAAACACCTGCAAAGGCCTTTAAATGGTCTCTCCATCTAGTTATGTAGGCTACACAATCATGGGGAAGACTGCTGACTTGACAGTTGTCCAAAAGACGACCATTGACACCTTGCACAAGGAGGGCAAGACACAAAAGGTCATTGCTAAAGAGGCTGTCTGTTCACAGAGCTCTGTGTCCAAGCACATTAATAGATAGGCGAAGGGAAGGAAAAGATGTGGTAGAAAAAAGTGTACAAGCAATAGGGATAACCGCACCCTGGAGAGGATTGTGAAACAAAATCCATTCAAAAATGTGGGGGAGATTCACAAAGAGTGGACTGCAGCTGGAGTCAGTGCTTCAAGAACCACCATGCACAGACGTATGCAAGACATGGGTTTCAGTTGTCGCATTCCTTGTGTCAAGCCACTCTTGAACAAGAGACAGCGTCAGAAGCGTCTCGCCTGGGCTAAAGACAAAAAGGACTGCTGAGTGGTCCAAAGTTATGTTCTCTGATGAAAGTAAATTTTGCATTACCTTTGGAAATCAAGGTTCCAGAGTCTGGAGGAAGAGAGGAGAGGCACAGAATCCATGTTGCTTGAGGTCCAGTGTAAAGTTTCCACAGTCAGTGATGGTTTGGAGTGCCATGTCATCTGCTGGTGTTGGTCCACTGTGTTTTCTGAGGTCCAAGGTCAACGCAGCCGTCTACCAGGAAGTTTTAGAGCACTTCATGCTTCCTGCTGCTGACCAACTTTATGGAGATGCAGATTTCATTTTCCAACAGGACTCTTAATTGGCCAGCAAACTCACCTGACCTTAACCCCATAGAAAATCTATGGGGTATTGTGAAGAGGAAGATGCGATACGCCAGACCCAACAATTCAGAAGAGCTGAAGGCCACTATCAGAGCAACCTGGGCTCTCATAACACCTGAGCAGTGCCACAGACTGATGGACTCCATGCCACGCCGCATTGCTGCAGTAATCCAGGCAAAAGGAGCCCCAACTAAGTATTGAGTGCTGTACATGCTCATACTTTTCATGTTCATACTTTTCAGTTGGCCAACATTTCTAAAAATCCTTTTTTTGTATTGGTCTTAAGTAATATTCAAATTTTCTGAGATACTGAATTTGGGGTTTTCATTAGTTGTCAGTTATAATCATCAACACTAAAAGAAATAAACATCTGAAATATATCAGTCTGTGTGTAATGAATGAATATAATATACAAGTTTCACTTTTTAAATGGAATTACTGAAATAAATCAACTTTTTCATGATATTCTAATTTTATGACCAGCACCAATATACGTATATATACAGTGTATCACAAAAGTGAGTACACCCCTCACATTTCTGCAAATATTTTATTATATCTTTTCATGGGACAACACTATAGAAATAAAACTTGGATATAACTTAGAGTAGTCAGTGTACAACTTGTATAGCAGTGTAGATTTACTGTCTTCTGAAAATAACTCAACACACAGCCATTAATGTCTAAATGGCTGGCAACATAAGTGAGTACACCCCACAGTGAACATGTCCAAATTGTGCCCAAAGTGTCAATATTTTGTGTGACCACCATTATTATCCAGCACTGCCTTAACCCTCCTGGGCATGGAATTCACCAGAGCTGCACAGGTTGCTACTGGAATCCTCTTCCACTCCTCCATGATGACATCACGGAGCTGGTGGATGTTAGACACCTTGAACTCCTCCACCTTCCACTTGAGGATGCGCCACAGGTGCTCAATTGGGTTTAGTCCATCACCTTTACCTTCAGCTTCCTCAGCAAGGCAGTTGTCATCTTGGAGGTTGTGTTTTCGAAGGGAGGGGATCATGCTCTGTTTCAGAATGTCACAGTACATGTTGGAATTCATGTTTCCCTCAATGAACTGCAGCTCCCTAGTGCCAGCAACACTCATGCAGCCCAAGACCATGATGCTACCACCACCATGCTTGACTGTAGGCAAGATACAGTTGTCTTGGTACTTCTCACCAGGGCGCCGCCACACATGCTGGACACCATCTGAGCCAAACAAGTTTATCTTGGTCTCGTCAGACCACAGGGCATTCCAGTAATCCATGTTCTTGGACTGCTTGTCTTCAGCAAACTGTTTGCGGGCTTTCTTGTGCGTCAGCTTCCTTCTGGGATGACGACCATGCAGACCGAGTTGATGCAGTGTGCGGCGTATGGTCTGAGCACTGACAGGCTGACCTCCCACGTCTTCAACCTCTGCAGCAATGCTGGCAGCATTCATGTGTCTATTTTTTAAAGCCAACCTCTGGATATGACGCCGAACACGTGGACTCAACTTCTTTGGTCGACCCTGGCGAAGCCTGTTCCGAGTGGAACCTGTCCTGGAAAACCGCTGTATGACCTTGGCCACCATGCTGTAGCTCAGTTTCAGGGTGTTAGCAATCTTCTTATAGCCCAGGCCATCTTTGTGGAGAGCAACAATTCTATTTCTCACATCCTCAGAGAGTTCTTTGCCATGAGGTGCCATGTTGAATATCCAGTGGCCAGTATGAGAGAATTGTACCCAAAACACCAAATTTAACAGCCCTGCTCCCCATTTACACCTGGGACCTTGACACATGACACCAGGGAGGGACAACGACACATTTGGGCACAATTTGGACATGTTCACTGTGGGGTGTACTCACTTATGTTGCCAGCTATTTAGACATTAATGGCTGTGTGTTGAGTTATTTTCAGAAGACAGTAAATCTACACTGCTATACAAGCTGTACACTGACTACTCTAAGTTATATCCAAGTTTCATGTCTATAGTGTTGTCCCATGAAAATATATAATGAAATATTTGCAGAAATGTGAGGGGTGTACTCACTTTTGTGATACACTGTATTTTACTTGAAGCCAAAAACTACTATTACTATAAGTACAGATTTAACAAATATGATTTTATAAACACTTTGAAAAACACACAGAGATTAAATAATCTAACTTAACCTCTGGAGAAAGGCTTTTTGGGAAAAAGGTTTTGGAGAACATGAACTGAGCACATACATTTTTAAATTAAAACATGCATGCAACTGTCAATACTTAGAACTCGTAGGAAGAGACAATCACATGCACCCGTGCAATTGATCTGAGTACTCAGGCATATCCACTAGGGCTGGGTATCGCCACTAATTTCCTGGATCGATTCGATTCTATTCTATTCACAAGGTCCCGATTCGATTCGATTTCCATTCAACACAGTTAGGCATATTTGAGTTACATTAACAGATTTTGTTTAAATATGTAAAGATGTTCAGAGAACGAATGTGATAATTGTACAAAGAACACTCATTATTAAAAATATTTGTGTATTTTGTTTACATAAATAATTAATCCAAAACAGAAAACAGTAACATTCATTTTTTATTATTATTTTATATGTCTGACACACTACAAAATTGTAAATGTAATGTAAACATACACCTGGCTGTTGAACAGCTTATGCCAAGTTTACACTACACGACTTTCTGATTTGCCGGGTCGCTGTAATGTTCACACTGCACAACTCACAGGTGATAGGGGGGTTTTACACTACACCATCTATCACCAACTGGAATCACAGGCGAGCTTCTCTGGTCTCCAAAACTACGTTTTGTCACGAAAACAAACGTGAGAAGTGATGAAAGGTTTAATGATTCCACGTCCAAACATGCACATCAACAAGTAGCGAGAGATGAAAGTTTGTGCGCTGATGTAGAAAACGGAGAAAAATAAAGGAATCTGAGTGGATTTGGCAACACAAGCAGCTTGGATCGTTCTATAGTGAGTTGGAGGTTAATAAATATTTTGTTCTGTAGAGAACATTCAGGTCAGAAATACTGTAAAACTCGTGTGCTGATGTATTCTGATAGAAACTATATTACGCCCCTGTACCACCTGTTTACAACCTCTCCCCTGTGTTTCCCCTCGCTGTTTCTCACATTGATTGAGAGCCGAGTTTTGATCGCAGAGCGAACACCGAGTTCCTCCCGAACCTAGCGCTGACCCGTCGCAGAGCGAAAATCAGGGCAAAAATCGTGTAGTGTGAACTAGACATTACTTGAGCTTCTGCCATGCTGAACTGATGTGCAGGTCAGATCTCGTTGCGCAAAAAAACAGTGGCTGGTCACGTGAAATTAAAGGGGTAACAGATTTCCGTGTACACCATAAAAAGGGGCGTATTTAAAAGATCGATCTCGCGTTTATATGAATCGATATTGGATCGTTCAAATAAAGATAGATTCGAATCGAAAAATCGATTTTATAAACCCACCCCTAATATCCACATCCAAACTAAGCTCCTGTGGCCCAAGTAGTGGCTGAACAAGGATCAGTTCTCCCACTGTTTTAAATATTATGGTAGGAGTAAATTATTAAAATGATTTGGAATTCATCACACTTTGTAAAATTACATGTTTAACTTCTAACTGGTAATTAAAACTGTTTGCTCATGTTCAAAGTCCAAGTTGTTTTTTTAATGTTTTGACTGACCTACTTGATTGTACTACTTGATTGACCTACTTGCCTGCAATACAATCCAAAAAAGTTGAGAGAGGGGCAAAAAAAATGTTTATAGAATATTTAAGTTACATTGTTTTGAAACATTTCAACCAATGGCATAGTCTTTGCAATCAACGGTGGGTCATGGCTCACTACTTTGTGCCCAGTTTCTTTGTTGAACTGTCAATCAGTTTGAAAAAAGAACATTTCTCTGCCACATAAAAAATAAAACCTGAAATTCTGTTACACAAAGAGAAAGCCATGAATCCATTATATGCAAAAATGCATATGAGTTCTCTGGGCCTGAGCTCATCACAGATCACTCGCCAATGGACAGGGGACACTTGCTGTGCTGTGGTCAGATGTGCACATTACCTGTGCCAAAGATGAAGAGAGATTTTGACTGTGGCTGGCTGCTGGAGACTGTCACACAACGGGCAAAAGCACAAATATACAAGCACATACACTTACTTTCATAGACACATGCAGACTCACTGACACACATTCACATACATGCAGGATAAAAGGACACATATGCTTTATACTAGGGGTTTTCAAACTTTTTGAACAAGCCAAACCTTTGCGAAATCTTTTGACATGTTAAAATAATATAATTAACATTGTGCACATCATACATATGCAATTTTGCTGTTTTAAATATTTACTTCAAAAAGATAATACAATATTCAGTAATACATTTTTAAATGTGATGGCTGAGCCTGTTTCTGCAAGCACATCATAAAAATGTGTGGTTCAATATCAGTTACAGCTAGTCGTAAATCGTCCTCCACTGTCAATAAGCATAAACTGAACTTGCTTTTGATGCACGTGAGTGCAGAAAACGATGCTTCACAGAGCCAAGTATAGGCAAAAAGGCAAAAGTACAAGTTGACTGACAGCCAAAATTCTTTATGTAGATTGCTCATCGGCATAGATGGTATCGGAATGGATGGCCTCGCTAGTGGAGTCCTCGGCTGAAACAATGCAGTTATGCAGTCACTCCCTTCAACTTATTATCGTCACTGTTAGCCCTATTTTCAAGTTTTGCTAGCCACCGGTGCATTTTCAGACTGAGCTGGATAACATTAGAAGTGCTTGTGTGCTGATCAGCGAGACTAATCAAATATGCCTCTTGTGGGTGAAAAATAAATTGCTTTAGTTTAAAAAGTAAAATAATCTTGTAATGTCACACCCCCCTGGACAGGTACTCACGCCCCACAGGTTGAAAACCCCAGCTGTATACAGAGGGTAATACACTGTGGGTGTAATGAGGCAGAAAGGACCCAAGATGCAGATTCTTAAAAAATAAACTTTATTTATTATTTTGAAACAAAAAGCAAAGCAAAAGACAAAAACCAGAACAAAAAAGCAATCGGGAGAACCTCGATTGCGCCGCAAGCTCAGCAGGCAACTGAAAAAGAAAAGGCAAAATAATAAATGAATGCGAGGTGCGAACCCCGGTCCCTCCGGTGCTGGGCGTTCACGCTACAGTCTCGCCAACTGGAGGATGACAACAGCCCTGCCAAAAGCGCTTAAAAGGCACTGGGGAACTGAAAAAGAAAAAGCAAAATAATAAATGAATGCGAGGCGCGAACCCCGGTGCGGTGCTGGGCGTTCGCGCAACAGTCTCGCCAACTGGAGGATAGAGAGCCGCTAGGCACAAGCTAAAGATAAACGTCTGGACGAGGCATGGCACCAGACGCTGAAATTCTGCTATAGCAACAGGGGAGCTAGCACAAAGCTATAAATAAACAGACAGCGCGAGGGCTGAGCGAAATCGCACCACTTTCCCTAGGATGAAGGAAATCAAAGGACTATACCTCAGCACAGCGCTTACAATCCCGAACGGCCTAAAAACCGTCCGGGCTACCGTCTTTCCCTGCAAAATGGGGACGAGAGGACGTTCTCGCCACCGGGCTACACAGGCCAACACAAACAAAAGGTGCGATGCCCGCTGCTGCGCACAGGCAGATTAAATAGGCCAGGTGCAGCTGCAGGCAATCGCCCTAATTAGCCGCCCTCCTACTTGAGGCCTCACTGGGTTTGGGTCTGTAACGCCTGCTTCGCCGAGAAGGGTACCTCTGCAGACCGGAGCCAGCCGTAAGTAGGCGTGGCTTATACCGCAAGTGGGAGGATACCCGCAAGTGGGAGGGGCTTATACAAAAAGTGGGTGGTACAACTCAAAACGGGTGTTACAAAACCATTCCACAAGTTTCCGTTAAGTGTTTTATATTCATATAAATATTCCAATGATATGTTATACAGTATGATTCAAAACTGTCTGTGTGTGATCATAAAATAAACAAGGTAAACATTTTTATTTGAGACCACATACAATGTGTCCTACAAGGGGGAAAATGTCTGCATACATATAGGCTACTACTCCCTTTTTATAAAAAAAAATTTTAATTTATTTTTAATAGTTTATTTAACATTGTTACATAAAATGCACCAGATGTATTGTATAAGAGGCTTCTAGCATAAGCTCATTTGCAACCCCAGTCCCTGCTTAGGCTTTTATAACAAAAAAGTACAAAATGTAAATACATAAAATACATAAAACAACATACTGATTTGAGCAATTACATTTATGATGAGTCCATCTTTATATCTGTTTATCAACTAATACTTACAGAGTGTTCACAGGTTGGATTCTGTTTAAACCATTGCTTTAAATTTATATTAAAAACTTTTAATTCATTTTGGGTTTTAATTTCTGAAGGTAATAAATTCCATAATCGTACACCTTTAACTGTAAAAGATGACTGACCAAAAGATGTTCTATAGACTGGCATTCTACAGTTGCCACTTACTTCTCCCCTGGTTGTCACTCCTTTGTTTTCCTGCTTTGTAATGAACTGGCACAATATTTTTGGTGCAAGATTATTTACGCACTTAAAGACAAGCTTTAGGATAGAGAACTTTATAAAATTATCAAATCTCAGCAAGTTGTATCTTTTTAGAATTTCACAATGATGCCATCTCATTGATTTCTGATCCATCACTTTTAATGCCTGTTTATGTAATGACATTATAGGTTTAATTGTTGTTTGAGAAGCTTGACCCCATACAGTTGCACAATATGACATATGAGATAGAATCATAGCATGCACATACATATTTGCAGCCTTCAGTGAAATGCAAGGTCTTATCATTCGAAAGCAGTTTAAGTTTTAATAGTTTTGGATAATTTCTTTATGTGAGTATCAAATTTTAATTGAGAATCCAAAGTCACTCCTAAATATTTGAACTCACTAACTTTCTCAATTTCCTTTTCATTATCATATATCAAAAAATCTTTTTGTTGTTTTTGTCTTAAGGTGAAACACATCGATACAGTTTTAGTATGATTTAAAGACGAACGATTGTTATTAAGCCACTGAGAAACACTAGTCATTTGCCTATTTAATATTTCTGCTGCTTTCTGTGGAGTCTTTGCCGATACATAAATTATTGTATCGTCAGCATACATTCGACACTCTATGCCTTTGCATATTTCAGGCAAATCATTTATGTATTTTTTCAGTTAATATGGGTGGGGAGGAACCCATGGGAATTACCTGTAAATATATAGAAGTGTAACAGTGTACACTTGTTTTCTCTAATGAAAGCACAATGGACTCACTAATATCAAGTAGAGATATAATAATCTATTATTTATACAAAAGTTATATAATAATTTAACACACTACAATTAACTTATATCTGAAATGAACTATATGAAAGCATAATCATCAAAACCCTAGTCCAACTTAACCCTTAAGAGCCATTTTTTTTATTCAAACCATTTTGGCTGTGTTGAATAAATACAGCTCATATTTGCCAGAGGTTATTCATTATTAAGAGGAGTTGCTCAGATGGAAACTGGCCCTGATTGGCACAATTCACGGACACAAGCCTGAGCTTCCCCTCAGTTGCTCCAGGCAAGAGCAAGAGCGCTCTTCTCCTCCACCTTTGCTTTTATGAAGACCCACACACTGGTCAGTTATTCCTTGACTGGGCAAGGATGTGCTGCTCCTAAGCACGAAACACCGCACAAGGTGGGAGAAATGCCCCACACATCAAAAAGAGAGGGCATCTTCTATGCTCATCAGCTGCTGCAGGAATAGTAATCTCTCTCTCTCTCTCTCTGTGAGCGGAAGTGAGTGCGTGAGCGACTGAAGCGAGCGGAGGAACGCGTGAGCGTGGGAGCGACTTTTTGGCGTTTTGCCAAAAGTTTTGTGGTTGCGCTATTTTGTTTTGTTCCGTTTTAACATCTACGGATTTATTTATTTTATTCCCCGGGTGTGAGCGCGGCGCGGCGGCGCTGCGGGTCTCTCCGACCCTGGAGGAGAGGAGCTGCCGATATAATGGCGGCTTCAAACAGCGGCGTGTTTGAAAGTTTGACACGCCGACATGGAGTGAAGGTGGCGAGCAGGAGCAACGTGGAAGACTGCTGTTTGGCTGCCGGGAATGTCATCGGACATAGCAACATTGTTTCAGCATCACGTATGAACAATGCCATTGTACTCTTCCTAAACACTGTGGAAAGAGCTCATGAACTGATACAAACTGGGATCGTATTACACGACCAGTTTACACCTGTGTACCCCCTTGCTACCCCAGCAAAAAAGATAATCTTGTCCAATGTCCCCCCGTTTATTACTGATGAACAATTAATTCAAGAACTCTCCCGATTTGGTAAACTGGTATCATCTATTAGGAAGATCCCCCTGGGGTGTAAGTCCCCCCTAGTGAAACACCTGGTATCTTTTCGGAGGCTGGTGTACATGGTGCTGAGGGACGGAGCTGAGCACCTGGACCTGACTTTGAAGCTCAGGGTGGAGGGGTTTGAATACATGATCTTCGCATCATCGGATGCTGAAATGAAGTGTTTTGGGTGCGGGCAGACTGGTCACCTCGTCCGTGCCTGTCCTGAGAAAAGGTCAGAGGCCAACGTGAGTGACGGAGCCGGAAGACTGGAACCTGACGCGCCCCCAACCGCTGAAACTGGCACCCCTGCAGCCGAGGCGGATCCAGAGGGTGTGCCGGCTACCAGGACACCGGCCCCGGTCGTGGAAGCAGACCTGGAGCGAGGTGAGCTGATGGAGGCTAGATCTGATGGAGGAAGACAACCTACAGTGGACCTAAACCAGGAGGAACCCAGTGCTGTGGTGGAGGTGACAATCTTACAGGCTGAGATACCCATGGAGGATGCACAGACTGATGCAGTGCTGGTACAACCCAAGCAAGATAATCACAGCCAAGAGGTACAGGGTGGTAACCTTGACTTAACACCTGTGGGAACACTAGAGCAGGAGGAGGGGGCTGACATGGATTTGGACCCTGTGTTTAAAACCCCTGCCAAAAGGAAGAAGAGAGCCCAAAGTACTGTAAGTAAGATAAAAAAGAATGTGCTGGCTGTAGACAATGATGCCTCTGATAGTGATGATGGTCACTCTGATTCAGGTTGGTCAGTAGGTTCACAGGAAGACCCCTCCCCCCGGTATACTCAGCTGGGGACATCCGAGTGTTCTTACAGCATACTAAAGGGCACAGGAATGTCCAGCTGACAAAGTTTTTTCCAGATAGTCTCCAGTTTATTCATGATGTAAAATATTTCAGAAGAGAAGGGGCTTTTACTGAAGTAGAGCTGTACCGGTTAAACAAATTACTGACCAAACTGAAAAAAGAATGTAATGATGATGATGGCAGTGTTGTGGTTTAGGTTGTTTTTACTAATCTTGGTCTCGTTTGGGGCTTGTTTTTCTTTTAACTATCATTTAATGGATGGTTTTAAGATTGCCACTTTAAATGTGAATGGTGCGAGGGACAGTGAAAAGAGAGCTAAACTATTTGAATTACTTAAACAAAAACAGCTGGATGTGACGTTTCTCCAGGAAACACACAGTGATGCTGGAAATGGGGTAGATTGGATAAAAGAGTACGATGGACTCATTATTATGAGCCATAAGAACAGTCTGAGTTCTGGTGTTGCTATTCTGTTCTCACCGGGTTTTATTCCTCACTCCTATGAGGTGGAGGAAATAGTCAGTGGAAGGCTTTTAAAAGTGAGAGCGTTTTTTGAGAATGATGTGTTTGTTTTTATTTGTGTTTATGCACCGACTGTGGGTGTGGAGAGGATGTTTTTTTTAGATAATTTAAATGAGGTGCTCGTACAATGTAACTCAAATGAGTTTTTAATTGTGGGTGGGGATTTTAACTGTACTGCTGACAATATGGACAGAAACCATGTGGAACCACATGTGGCTTCTCGCAAACGTCTGTGCGAGATAGTGGAGACTCATGAACTGTGTGATGTCTGGAGGACTTTTCATAAAACACAGAGGCAGTACACTTGGACTCATGTGAAAGATAACATGCTCTCTTTGGCCAGGCTGGATCGTTTTTATGTCTTTAAGCATCATCTGAATGTTTTTACACGTTGTTGCATTACCCCTGTTGGTTTTACAGATCATTTTATGGTTCAGTGCAATGTAAGAAAATCTCGTGTGAAGCCTCGGAGTGCCTATTGGCATTTTAATACCGCACTTTTAGATGATGCTAATTTTAGAGAATCTTTTACCTTTTTTTGGAATACTTTTAAAATGCAGAAATCTTTTTTTAATTCTATACAACAGTGGTGGGACATTGCTAAAATACAGATTAAGGTATTTTGCCAACAGTACACTCTCAATGTCACTAGGGATGTCACCAGATCACTTACAGCTCTGGAGGCCGAAATAGTGGAGATGCAGAGTTTAGAAGCCTCCACAGGAGTTGGAGAGCATATTGAAGCTATTAAAAGAAAAAAAGCCACACTAGCTGACCTGCTGGGTGCTACAGTGCAGGGGGCGCTGGTCCGCTCACGCTTTAGGGATGTGACTGAAATGGATGCTCCGTCTAAGTTCTTTTTTGGTCTTGAGCAGAAGAATGGACAGAAAAGGTTTATGCATGCTGTGCGAACAGACTCGAGACACTCTTCTTCCTAAGAAGGGAGACCTCACTGAACTGAAGAACTGGCGTCCTGTGTCCCTGTTGTGCACTGACTGCAAATTGCTCTCAAAAGCATTAGCTGCAAGAATGAAAGAGGTGATGGAGCAGATCATTCATATTGACCAGACGTACTGTGTGCCTGGCAGGTCAATATTTGACAATATTCATCTAATTCGGGGTATTTTGGACGTCGCCAAGCTATTGGGACTGAAGACTGGTCTGTTATTTTTGGATCAGGAAAAAGCCTTTGACCGAGTTGAACATAGATACCTGTGGAAAGTTATGGAAAACTTTGGGTTCAACTCTGGTTTTATGGCTATGATCAGGGTGTTGTACAATGACATTGAGAGTGTGCTGAAGGTTAACGGTGGTTTGTGTGCCCCATTTAAGGTGTCTAGGGGCATTAGGCAGGGATGTTCTTTGTCTGGTTTTCTTTACTCCATTGCAATAGAGCCGCTGTTATGTAAACTCAGAGACGTGATTACTGGGTTTAGAATCCCTAACTGCAGCAATACTTTCTGTATGTCAGCTTATGCTGATGATCTGGTAGTCATGGTCAACTCACAGGCAGATGTTGATGGTTTAAACTGGCATGTGCTGACCCCCCACCGAATCTGCTTGCAAACATCCAAGCAATTCTGGTGAATTTTTTCTGGGATCAACTACACTGGGTTCCACAAGCAGTACTGTATCTGCCCAAAGAGGAGGGTGGGCAAGGCCTAGTCCACCTGGCTAGCAGAACTGCGGCCTTTCGGCTACAGTTCATTCAGAGGTTCCTTACTGGCCCTGAGGACACTGTATGGAGGACAGTGGTAAATAGAATGTTGCAAACAGTGGGGGGACTAGGACTGGACAGAGCCTTGTTTTTAGTGGATATTAGGAAACTGGACACTGCTGGACTGCCAGTGTTTTATAGGGGTCTTTTTAAAATATGGAACCTTTTTACTGTGCACAGAGAGAGCTGCTCCTTTACTGGGTTCTAGAGGAACCTTTAGTCCTTGGCGCTCGCTTAGATATCACTGGTCCAGACTCTAACGCGTTGTCCAGGGCTATGATATCAGTGGGAATCACAAAGCTTCGGCAGCTGGTTGGACTTGTTGGTCCTGAGCTTAGTAATGCTCAGAACCTGGCAGCACGTCTGGGAATGAGGTCCCTTCGTGTAGTGCTCCAGTTCCTGCACAGGTGGAGATCTGCACTCACACTTGAGGAGCTGTTGCTCCTGAAGGACCATGCTGCAGGAGCTATTGAGCCTGTTGAGGGTGACCCTTTTCCTAATTGTACCATCTCCCCGGTCATGGCAGACTGTGAGGGCGTGCTGCTGGAATGTAATGGAGAATCTGAAATGGAGGTGAGCTCAGCTAGCGGTAAGATATTGTACAAGGCCTGTGTTAAGGTCCTCAATAAGAAGAAGCTGGACAGGAGGGTGGACACTCCTTGGTGGAGGGAGCTAGGGATGGTTGACACTAAGCCAGAGTGGAGGGCCTTATACAAACCACCGTTAACCAAAAAGGTTGCTGATCTGCAGTGGCGAATCCTTCATGGCATTGTCTCTGTGAATTCTTTTATTTCCGTTTTAAATCCTGAGGTTTCACACGAGTGTCCATTCTGTTTTCAAAGAGAGACAGTGTTTCATGCTTTTATGCACTGTTTTAGATTACGCCCTCTTTTTGACCTTTTACAGAATGTTTTTACAAATTGTAATGTTCCTTTTACACCTCAGGTTTTTATCCTTGGTTTTAAATATGTCAGAAGCCAAAGGTTTAAGTGTCAGCTGGTCAATTTTATTCTTGGCCAAGCAAAAATGGCGATTTACATAAGCAGAAGGAATAAAATAACACACAATACAAACCAAGAGGTTACTGTAATCTTCTCCAAACTGGTCAAAGCGAGGGTGAAGATAGATTTTATTTTTTACAAAAGTATGCATGACCTGGACTCTTTCCGGATGGTGTGGTGTGGAGATGTGGTGTGCTCGGTGGAGGAAGGTGAACTCTTTTTCGCACCTGAGCTTATATGAGAAGTATGACTTTATTTTAAAGGACTACAGTGGCTGGCCTACTTGCTTTTATTCGCATTTTTTTATTTTTTGTATTGAACTATTATGAAAGTTAATAAAATGCAAAACTGACTGAGACATAATAAAGGATTGTTAAAAGTAAAAAAAAAAGTCTCTTTCTCTCTCTCTCTCGCCCTACATATATTTTTACAGCAGTTTTTGGGAAGTAGTCATTTTTTGGCCTTGAGTGTGAGTTTTTCTTTTAATCTGACACTGCAAAAAAAAAAAAAAAAAACGCCAAAATCAATGTTGCTGCCAATCATTGACCCATCTCAGGGCCTAATAACAGTAAGAATCAAATGCTCCTTGAAATGTATTTTATGGAAATTATTTTAGTTTTTTTTTTCAATAAAAAACAATGGTGCTATGTAACATACCAGCATTTAAAAGGTTAAAAAAGTAATATTTGATATGTATATTTCAGGCAGAAGTAGTTTTAAAAGTTTTATATTCATGCATAATATTTTTACAGCAGTTTTGCGAAGAGGCAATTTTTTGTCCTTAGGGACAAATGCATTAGAATATTAAAGACCTATTAAAGGTTAATTATTTGGGTTTTAGATTTACAAGAAGGGGGTTATAATGTTATGCCTGATTGGTGTATGCTATTAGTAATATTGTTTAGTAATACCTCTTATCCAAAATCAGAATGTAAATGCATTTTATTTAACTTGTATCTGTAACCTGTACCTGACAATGATATTTGAACAATAACAGGTAACACATACTATTTTCATTGTATTTTTATTATGTTTCCGATGTGAAAGTTGCATATTAAATAGTGGGTTAAGACCGGAAATTCATTGAACCCTACTCCTTTAGGACCCTGTCTTGCAAAGACGTTCTTTCGCTTATATCCGCCCACTTGCGGCACAAGCCCCTCCTACTTGCGGGTACCCGCCCACTTGCGGTATAAGCCCCTCCTACTCACGGTACTCCGGTCTGCAGAGATACATACTTTTGTTTGGGTTTTCAGGGTTCTTAATGGTTCATACATTGTTTCTGTAATTGTATCCATTTATCTTGTTGCTGGTTGTCCTTTTCCTTGATTACCATCACCTTTTCTCCAAGTTTTTTGCAATAATCTTGTATCAAGCAAAAATGGACAAAAAATTAGTATCCTCAGCTCCCAAACAATTATTAATAGAATTAATAGGAAATCTGATGTAACAGTTGTAATCATGCCTCTATCTTAACTTTTTACAATTTACAAAGTTGATAGCACTTTCACTGAAAACACATTTTTTTTCCTTTCAGTTAATAAAGGTTCAAGAAAATGTACAAATCAGATTTTTGTTATTAGTGCATTTAACAATATTTTAATTTTCAGAAATGTACATAAAATGGACAGTTTCTGTCTTCTTCCAAGTGTGTTTAACAGCTTTTTTTTTTAGGTTGGATGAGCAGCAAGTAATAGCAGGAACTCATGCTAACCGTAACTCTTCAAGTTTGGTAGTGGCTGTGATATAAGTGAAAGCTACCTAATCTATGAAAGATAGCTGGAAGTTTTGAGAACATGGGTAAATAAAAAAAAACACTTGATGACTGCTTTAGAAACCTAAGTCAAAGCATTGGACTGTACTGTGGCAGATGCTGCTGTGGGAGGTGCCTCTCATATGAAAGCCTGCATCACAACTGCAGTGTTGAGCTTCCACTATAGCACAGCGTGGTTTGCGGCTAAATGATGGGTCATTTACAACACTCCACTCTGGAGGGGCTGAATGTTGGCAGGGGAGAGAGAAAGCATTAGGATTTAGACTGTGGGTGCTGGGACTGTCGAATCACTGGCAAAAACACAAATATGCTGGCACATACATTCACATTTATAGACACATGCAGACACACTAACACACAGTCACAGACATGCAGGATACAAGACATACAGACACACATTTTATACAGTGGGTAAGACATAGGGCTGGGCGGTATATTGCAAATATCAATATATTCCATATTACTTAAAAATAACCATATTCAATGCATCAAGTATGCCTAGGATACACAGGTTACCATTTGAGAACATTTAAAACTGAGCACAAAAGCAGTGTTCAGCATGCTTACTTTCGTGCATTAGCTGGTGGGTGCATGCACACACACACATGCACACTGAATCACAAAAACGAGTCAGAAATGACTCCTTTCAAACAAATTATTCATTGTAATCAAATTAGGGAGCTGTGCTCTTACCTATTGTAAAGAGCTCTGTGCTCTGTACCTATTGTAATTCATTCGTTATGCTCACTCTATTTCATTATGGTGTCGTGCGTAAACAGCTCCATGAATCAGTTCATTTGTTAAAGAGATTCAGTCGTGGTCCAGGCCTTGATAAACAGCTGTATAAACCAATCAGTGCTACCGAATTCAGATCTTGGGCAGAATTTCAATCTCTCTCTTTACTGGTTGTAGATGCGTAAGTGACAGTTTAGTGAACAAATTACCAGTTTCAGCTTTTTACCGGAAAAGCCGACAGGATATATTATCTAAAACGGTTTTCGTTAGTTAGGTAGACAAACACAGTTGGAAATAAATTTATATATTCTGGAAATTTTCTGGAAACATACAAGATGGCCTCCAAGAAGAAAGGCAAGTAGACTATATCCATAATGGAATAACACACGAATATAGATTTGGTCTCAATTTGAAGAAGAGAAGCTCATGTAAGCAGCGGTTATGATTTTATGCTGCTGTGTGGTTGATCTGGGTTGCGGTGCTGCTGTTTACTGTGCGCATTTTGCAATGATATCAAAACATCAAATATTGAACTTTTTCGGGGGTTTTTTTATGCTCATTTATTTGAAGTAAATTGGACAGCATAAATGTGATTGTGAGATTCTGCTGGTTTGTTTGATATAAACATTGTCAATATGAATACAAATACAGCCTTGTAATAATACCAAATATAAACACTGTAATTCTGTCAGAATTTATCAGAACTACAATGTTTTGTGTTTTTAAGATAACTTAAGCTAAAATACGGGCAGTGGCCTGCCATTGTACTTTTATTGTATCGTATATCGCCATTTCTCAAAAGCATATCGAGATATTAGAGTTTTTAGTCATATCACCCAGCCCTAGTAAGACATTGTGGTAAGGTGATTTATAAAAGCCCTAATTTTTATCATTATTTAGTGTTGTCACATTCTGACTCCTGACATCCATAAACCATATTGATAGTGTTTCTCCTGAATATCTTGTCTTCTGTTTGGGTTTTTAGGCTTCTTAATGATTTGTACACTGTTTCTTTAATTATATTCATTCATCTTGTTGTCCTTTTCCTCATTTACCATTAACTTTTTTAAGAATAATGGTCTATTCCAGGGGTGTCACATCAACATTATTGTGGCCCTCAAAGGGCCGATTGTAACGTATTCTGCTGAGATTGCAGTCTGTTGTTTTTCTTGGAGGCTAAATTCTGCATTTATATTGTCCTCCTTTACCACAGACACGGCCTCATAACACAAGAACAATTTCTCTTCCTGAAGCACAAACTTGTTTTCATTTTCATTAAATTTCCTCCTTCTGCTTAATTTTCTTATCTTCTTGTACATTTTGGGATTATGTGTAAATATTTCTTAACATCATCTACTGGCGGGATGTGTCACTTTGCAGGTCACAAAATCAGCATGCATTTTGAGAGATGCAGTTAATGTAGGATTTTACAGTGTATTTTAAGACAATTGTTCTGCCCTCACTAAGAGTTTATCCCCCTTTCTCAGCTAGACAGACAGACAGACAGCTCTCTTCAGAATACAGTCGGTTTTATTTGCTTCCCAGCTGTATGATACACTGTGTGCACCAGAATGAAGTAAAAATACAAACAATAAAAACAATTAAGAACTTAATACAGTACAAGCACACAGCTGTAGTCGAGTGTTACATCTGGTACAATATGAGATTTAACCAAATGTAAAATAGCGCTAAGGAGTTAGCATTTTGTGTAAAGATACTAATTGCTATAGTAACGATAACAACTGGATTTCATTATGGTAAATTTGTAACTAAAACGCTGTGATATACCCACTAAACATTTACAAACAACTGAGAATATAAACGCCACTACTTACAGACGATGCTTCTGTATTATACTGAAAGATAATTATTTATATTTATTATTATTGTTTACATTACTACCCGTGTTCTTTTGCCGTAAGTCACATGGCTTCTCAGCGAAGGTCAAAGTTAGTTGCCATGACTACGATGTCAACAGTTGCACTTAAAGGTGCAGGTGTCCCATTAAATTATAACTGCGTCTCTGTAACGACTCGAACCATCGTACAACGACAACAATCGTACAGTCGTTTAAGCTCTCGCAGGCCACATAAAATGTGGATATATATATGTGGATCAAAAACATCCCAAAAGGCTCATCAAGGTGTTTTGGCAGATGTAAAGAAAACCTTAATGTTCTCTATTTAGTAAGCAGTGCTGTCCAGTAGATACCACTTTTTTTTCTCCTTTTTCATGCTAAACATTGCTGGAAAAAAAAACTATTTAATCTATCGAAGTGAGGTTTAGATTTAACATGGGTTTTACAAGTTCATTTAGAGGTTCTGACACAATTAAATATAAAAAATGTCATGAAAATACTGCATTGTAGTAGATGTATTTTAGCATAACTATTTAAACATTTAATACAAAACAGAACATGCACACACACACACACATTTTTGATCTAACAAGATTAAACAAAATAAAAACATTAAAAACTGAACTAATATCATGTACAATATTTGTATAAAAGCTAGTGTTAACATCAATACATTTAATGCTAATGCTACCATTTACTATGTATTTTGGGACAAAAATCATTATTTAAGTCCAAAGAGTGCCAGAATCATAAAAAAAACACACCAGTAATACATAGATGAACCAAAAACCACATTCACCTGCTTGTGTTTGTTGCTGACATAGGTTTCCACTCCAGTTTGGCGGACATGTGCATTTCTACCTGCATTTGTATTGAGTCCTTCAACACAGATTCCACCATTCACACATGGGTTACTAGCACACTGACTTGAATTTGCTTGTATTAAAAGACATTCAGCATTAATTCTGTGAGTACTCATATGAGGAATGCTGTATTATTTTGAGTAATTTAAGCTCTTGAATGCTGCATTATTTTAAGTAATTTAAGCTCTGAAATGCTGTATTATTTTGAGTAATTTAAGCTCTGAAATGCTGTATTATTTTGAGTAATTTAAGCTCTGAAATGCTGTATTATTTTGAGTCACTTTAGCTTAGAACAGCAATTTTAGTTTGTATAAATAATACAATTTTGGTATTTCTAACTAATACAAAAAAATTTAATTGTTAGTAAAATGTTGACCGTTATCTAACCCATGTTTTTTTAGTTAACCTAAACCATCATTTTGTCAAGAGTAAAGTACACATAAACAAAGTAAATATAAGTACATTGCACAGGCATGCTTACACATATTGGTATTTAGGCATTTGACTTTTATTCAAAGAGATTTACAACTGTGACCATATACAATCTAAGAAATAAATGGTTAAGGGTCTTGCTCAAGGACTGTACAGTGGCAGGTTGGCGGTGCTGGGGACTGAACCCAGTACTTTCTAATCACTAGTTTGTATCCTTTTCACCGAGCCCCTCAATGTCCACCCACATAAACATATCCTTGGGTTAAATAACTTATTGATTGCTTGATATTACAAGAGATAATTTTAACTAGTTGTACTTTGGGTGGTAGGTCAGTGGTTAAGGTATTGGACTAGTAACAGAAAGGTTGCTGGTTCAAGCTCCACTGTTGGGTCTTTGAGCAAGCTCCTTTGACAAGAGATCCATTTCAACCTTCCCTTTCTGAAACATAGTCAATTGTGTTTGTGTGAATGCCTGGCCAGGTCGGTGGCTCTGTAGAGATTCAAACTCAAAAGTTCAAACACTCTGCATTCGTGTGCTAGTGCGTTAGACCACTGTGCCACCCGACTGCCCAATATACAGTTTTTAAATTAATCTGCTATAATGTTTCACAAATTAAAAGTATAGGACCTTGAATATACAAAATAAATGGTTAAAGAAAAAAAAACCCCAAAATAATCCAATAATAATCCAAAAAATCTGCTATGATTTAACATTGTTTTAAAATAATATTGTTTTTTAAATAATAATATAAGTTCGATCTTCTAGTTAGTTACATTTCATTGAATTCATTGTAAAATAAGACTGTTATTTGCACTACAATCACAGCAGTTAAAATATACTCAGGCTTTTAGCAGCTATAACCACATAGTCTTCCCTGCCTGCAGCTGAGCCCCATATGCTACTCAGTGTTTAACAGTTGTAATTTAATAGCGCTACTGTTAACCCAAATGGTGGCTCATGAGCATGATGTTTGGTACATGATGGCTAGAGATGAAGAGATGTGAGTCATACAGTATTTGGTCTATGCACTTTAAATGGTCTTTGAAATGTTCAGGTCGTGCATATACATACCTTATAATTATTCCTCTACTATGCCATCCGTTGCGGATGGAGTGAGGACCGATATTAGTCCGTGCTCACATTCTCCTAATGTTGCGCCTGATATGTCTAATGTAACACAGCGATTGGAACAAGTCTTGAACCAATCAAGCACGGTTCATACACAATCCCGATTCATTTTCGCATGGCATTCAACAGGTCATGTTAATGCTTTTTTAGCGAACTTACAGATTTTCTTAAATCTCGGAATAGTAAGTCTGCTGATTTATCCATTGCTTCTAATTGTAAACCGGAGAAAAATAAAACACCAAGCGCTTTTGTTATTCGTTTCTTGAAAACTTGGGAAGACGAAGCTGGTCTATCACTTCATTGGGATTCGGATATGCGACTCGCCATTAATACCTGTTTAAATAATATGCATGCTGATGATGCTCAAGTGACATGAGACCGGAAGATTTCCAAAAACGTGTTTGTGAACTAGAAAGTGCTGGAGCTCTTCCAGCTGAACGCTCTAATGTATCTATTTCTTGTGCACAGGAGGGTCCGGAGGGTACTGTCAAAAGGAATGGTACAAAGGGTAATTGTAATTTTTGTGGAAAACGTGGTCCCACGTGGTGGGAGGGTGACTGTTACAAAAAACAATGGGAACCAGGTTCAGGCTCGAATCAGAATAAAGGTAAAGGCAAGTCTAATGGTAAGAAAAAGAATGGAAAGCCAAAAGGCTCTGACTCTCAGAAACAGCAGTCTCCACCTCCAGCCAACCCACAGTGGACTCCTGGCCCCGCCCAGTGGGCACCACTTCCAGTGATGGTCAAGCTACACCCACTGCACCTCCTCCTGTTTCTGATGCACAATAGGGCTGCCCACAAACCTTAGATTCCGCGGTGCAAATTGATTGGTCCTTTTTGACAACTACTTTATTGTCTTTACAGGTGGGAGATGAGGTTTATGATTTTCTGGTGGACACTGGTGTGGCACCAGTGTCCACCAGAAAATCATAAACCTCATCTCTTGCTCTTCTCATCCTCTGCTTTCACATTTAGTAGACATCTCATGTAGACTTACAAGCTCATCCTTCTCAAGCCAACCTTTCTCATTGGGCTAAACATGGCTGTTTACCTAGTGAGGACGGCATTGTTCGTGATTCTCAACATCGTGCAGCCCTCCCATCTTCCATTCTTCCGTTTCTCGTTCGACACTTTCATGGTGTGTCTCACGTTTCAAAGAGGGGGGTGGTACAGATGATTGAAAAGCATTTTTGTATTCATGCAGTTAGCTCCACAGTAGCACTTTTATTTAACTCCTGTTTAATCTGTGCTAGAGTAAATAACACCATTGCAGGCAACAAACATGATTCCTTGCCACCACCTGAGCAACCTTTTACACACCTACAGATTGACTTTACACATATGCCACCTTGCGGTCGTATAAAATATCTGCTGGTTGTAGTAGATAGATTTTCAAAATGGGTTGAAGCTTTCCCAACAGCTACTGAAAAGGCCGAAACTGTGGTCAAGATTTTGGCCCAGGAGATCTTCCCCAGGTATGGTCTTCCTGAGTGTGTTGACAGTGATAAAGGTACACCGTTTACTCTAAAACTGTGTAAGTACTTGCAGGTTAATTGGCATTTTCATATTCCTTATCATGCACAATCATCAGGTTAGGTGTGGTAGAAAGAATGAATCGGACCCTCAAAGAGAGACTAACTAAGGCGATGATGGAAACTGGAAAAAAGTGGGTTGATCTACTGCCAGCTGTGTTGGCAGAAATTAGGATGACCCCCAGTGCAACTACAAAACTCACTCCTTTTGAGGTGATTTTTGGGAAACCATTTCCTTGTTCGTGGGTGAAGGGTACCAACCATCTCAGTTGCACCAACCATCTCAGTTGCACGTGTCCAACAGGTTTTCCCCACTCAGTGACCCACCTGCTGAGAAGCCTGTTAAAGAAAGTGCTGTGGTTATAGGAGATTCTCAGCTCCGACATGTGCGTATTGCAACCCCCATAGAGACACCAGCAACCGTAGTCACTTGTATTCCGGGGGCCAGGGCGCCCAACATCAGAGAAAATCTGGCTAATGCTAATCGTAGATTTTCGAAGATTGTTATCCATGTCGGCACTAATGATGTTCGTTTGCGGCAGTCTGAAGTTACTAAGAGTAATTTAAAGAGGTGTGTGAGTTAGCTAGGTCGATGTCTGAGGCAGTAGTGTGCTCTGGCCCCTTACCGATTCGACCCAGTGGTGAAACCTACAGCAGTTTATTGTCACTGAACCGCTGGATGTCTTAATGGTGCTCAGAAAACAACATTGCTTTTGTAGATATTTGGTCCACTTTTGAGGGAAGGCCTGGTCTTTTGAAGTGGGATGGTGTCCACCCCTCGCGGGAGGGTGCTGCTCGCATTTCTTGCAACATAGGTAACAGGCTTTACCACCGCGTTTGTGTAGTTGCAGATAGTGTTAAATGACTACCCAGAGCCAAGACCAGGCAGCAGACAAACAGGCCTAACCGACTGTCTGCGAGTTGCAATCGGACGTCACCCGAAATTCTTAGATCACAAACCATTGAGACTGTGTCTGTTTACCTTGGCAGTTGTAAGCAAAAACAATATCAAAAAGTATGTCATAATAACTTAATTAAAATTAATCTAAATGAGCATCATTGTAACATAAAGTATAGTAGGTTGAGCCAAGCGTGGGAGACCCAAGGAGGACAAAAGCTCAAGAGTCCCAGTTCCAACACCTTCACTTTATTAGTTCACACACAGGGGATATTTACGAACACGTTTTTAATTTAAAAAAAAACCCACAGCTGGTTGACATAGTAACTCCAGGCAGTTACTCAGGTTATTAACCTTAGGTCTCCCGCCATTCTTTCTCCCTCCCTCCTTACTTCCTCCTGTTTTATCAAAAAAGTCCCTCCCCTCTAGGACCTGGCAGCCAATCCAGCTACGGAAGAAACTGGAGGGAACATTCTAAACACATACAACACATACATATGGCCATCTCACTCATACAATTCATACTTGAATAAATAATTCAGCTAGCTTAATTTACTCTATGCTTTCTCTCTCTTCAGGCACCTTCTACCCGGCAACGTCACGGACCATCACCGATACCCGGACCATCCCCACCACGACAGGTAAGTATTTATTTATTTATACTATTTACAACAGTAACTGGTTTAGTCCCTTTCATCATTCATAACACAAGACTTGGTAATGTGTAAGTTATCCTTACATCATCACACACCCCCCTCCTTAAGCACATTACTCCTCGGAGTGGCGGGATAAAAAGTCTGCTGTCACATTATGGGTCCCTTTTTTGTACTTAACCTGAAATCTAAAAGGTTGAAGTGACAAATACCATCTGGTAATTCTTGCGTTTGAGTCTTTCATGTTCCTCATCCATTGCAATGCCCGATGGTCAGTTTCCAAGACAAAGTCTGACCCTAAAAGATAGTATTTCAAAGAGTCTAATGCCCATTTTACTGCAAGGGCTTCCTTTTCAACCGTCGAATATCTGGTCTCTCTGGGAAAAAGTTTTCTATTTATATAGAGAACTGGGTTCAGGACCTCACCTTCTCCTTGTAACAAGACAGCCCAATCTGGACTGCATAGCACTGGCTCTGAGCACAAGCAGTTTTGGAGGTCTCTGAAAGCTTTCTCGCAGTCTTCGGCCCATTTCACCCTCTGTGGCTGGTCTTTCTTTGTGAGCTCTGTCAACACGGCCGCCCGGCTAGCAAAATCAGGTATGAAGTGGCGATAATACCCCGCCAAGCCAAGAAAGGACCTCACCCTGCGTTTCGTTGTGGGTGGCTGACATGATTTGATTGCCTCAACTTTGTCCACATGTGGTCTTATGATACCATTCCCTAGAACATATCCCAGATAGGAGACTTCTGTTTTCACCAGGCAACACTTTTTTGGATTTGCCGTCAGGCCAGCCTCCGCTACCCTTTTGAATATGACCTTCAGATGCTGCAGATGTTCTTCCCACATTGAACTGTAGATGACCACGTCATCTATATAAGCGGCGGCAACGTTTTCCGTACCTTTAAGGATCTCATCCATGAGCCTCTGAAAGGTTGCTGCAGCTCCCTGTAGCCCAAAGGGCATGGTAACAAAATGGTATAATCCTGTCGGTACGCGAAAAGCTGTGAGTTCTTTTGCTGCTTGGCATAACGGAACTTGCCAATAACCTTTACACATATCAATGGTCGTCAGGAACTTTGCTTTACCAAGTCGCTCTATTAGTTCATCAACTCATGGCATGGGATAAGGATCAAATGAGGAGACAGCATTGACTTTAGAAAAGTCTATACAGAAACGGAGTCCACCATCTTTTTTCGGCACCAGTACGTCTGGACTGCACCACTCACTTTTAGAAGGCTCAATCACACGTGTGACACGTCAGGGGTTGTGATGTCTCCAGACTTTGTTGGAAAATATTGCTCTATGACCTCTTCTTCCTTTTGGATCGCTCGGACCCAGAACTGTGTTGTAGAACTATGAGCTACCCAGAACTATGTGGTATGACCCAGCCTTCTTTGCACCACATATGGCTCTTGCCATTTCGCTAGAATCCCTGTGTCCGATGTCGGAAGCAATATGAGCACCTTCTCTCCTGGTTGCAAGTCTCTGTGCCTTGCTGTTTGGTCATACCACTGCTTTTGTCGGGCTTGTGCCTTCTCCATGTTTGCGTGAACAGTGTCCGTGAGTTGTTTCAACTTATCTCTCATCTTCAGTATGTGTGATAAGATGTTGAGCTTTCTGGGTGGATTTTCGCCTTCCCATGCTTCTTTCAGAACATCAAGTGGGCCTCTGACCTGTCTTCCAAACACAAGTTCGAAAGGAGAAAAGCCTGAAGATGCCTGCGGCACTTCCCTGTATGCGAAGAGCAGATACGGCAGCCATTGGTCCCAATCCGACCCTGTATCGGACACATACTTCTTCAACATTGCTTTCAAAGTCTTATTGTAGCGTTCGACCATGCCATCAGTCTGTGGGTGGTAAAGTGTGGTCCTAATACCTTTAATTCCTAATAAAGTGTACACGTCCTTGAGCTGCCTAGACGTAAAGTTTGTGCCCTGATCTGTAAGAATCTCCTTTGGTATGCCCACCCTTGAAATGAGCTGTACAAGTGCATTCACTATTTGACATGCTTTACACTTCTTTAACGGAAATGCTTCTGGGTATTGTGTTGCGTAGTCACAAATGACTAAAAAGTACCTATTTCCAACCCGGCTCCTCGGCAAAGGACCAATCATGTCCATCGCGATACGAGAAAACGGCACGTCAATTATGGGTAGGTTCACTGTATTGTATTGGGTAATTGTTAGTACCATTGGGGGCACTAATTCCTATGAGTATGTGTACTGAGGTTGTTATGATACAGACTCAGAGCTACCACTGAATAAAGTAACCGTGGTCCAGAATGACAAGGAAAGGACGAGGGAAGTAAAGAAAATTAATTCCTCGACAGCAGTGATTGTCGTAACTCCAAAAGTGGAAGGTCTACCAATTGAGATGGAGCTAGATACAGGTGCAGCAGTGTCACTGATTCCTAATAGACTGTACAAAGAAAAACTGGCACATGTACGCCTACGCCACACTAATACACTTTTGAAAACATATACAGGCGAAGTCATTGCCCCAGAGGGAGTCATTAAAGTGCATGTAAAAATGAATAAACAGCGAGCACGACTGCCTCTTTATGTGGTAAAAAGTGAGGCACCACCACTTTTTGGTAGGGAATGGCTCCGAAAAATCAGTCTCAACTGGTGTGAAATTAAGATTGTTGGTGTAGAGACACTTAATACAGTAATTAAGAGACATGCTGACATGTTTAACGAAGGTCTAGGGACACTAAAAGGATTTGAGGCGAAGCTAACTCTGAAAACAGGGCAGCAACCAAAATTCTGCCAGGCTCGGGTTGTGCCATACGCACTTAGGCCCAAAGTGGAAGAGGAGTTGGAGCGTCTGCAAAAGCAAGGAGTCATTTCACCAGTCCAATTCAGTGAGTGGGCAACCCCCATAGTGCCAGTGATCAAAAAGAAAAATGGAGGAGTAAGAATTTGCAGAGATTTCAAAATCACAGTGAATCCAGCACTCTGTGCAGAACATTACCCACAACATAGAAGATCTTTTTGCGTTGTTAGCAGGTGGTAAGCGCTTTAGCAAACTTGATCTCTCGCATGCATATCTACAAGTTCCAGTTAACCAAGAATCCCGCAAATACCTTACAATCACCACGCACAAAGGGTTATTTATGTATAACCGCCTACCCTTTGGAATTACGTCATCACCAGCCATATTCCAAAGAGTAATGGATCAAGTACTTCAAGGACTCCAAAATGTGCATTGTTTTCTGGACGACATATTAGTCACAGGAACTGATGAGGCTCAGCATCTAAAGAATTTGGATGCAGTACTAAATCGACTAGAAAAGTACGGCCTCCATGTGCAGCAAGAAAAATGTGAATTTTTCAAGAGTTCACTGGAGTACCTGGGACATAGAATCGATGCAACAGGATTGCACAAGTCCCCGGACAAGGTTCGAGCGATTGAAGAAGCTCCAACCCCTAGCAATGTAAATCAGCTGCGGTCTTTTTTAGGGTTAATAAACTACTATGCCAGATTTGTTCCAAATTTCACTACCATACTCCAGCATTACTACGTAAAGGAGTAAAGTGGGCGTGGTCAGCTGAGTGTGAAAATGCCTTTCGTCAGGCCAAGGACCAACTGTTGAGTGAGAGCATGTTAACACACTATGACCCGCGACTGCCATTGAGATTGGCATGTGACGCCTCACCGTACGGCGTCGGAGCTGTGATTTCTCATGTCATGCCAGATGGGCAGGAGAGACCCATAGCATTTGCATCCAGGTCATTAAGTAAAGCAGAACAAAACTATACTCAAATATAATGTGAAGCATTGGGCATTATCTTTGGAGTCAGAAAATTTCATGCATACTTGTATGGACGCCCTTTTGTTTTACAGACAGACCACCGTCCACTGACAACCATCCTGAACCCTAACAAAGCTACTCCATCTATGGCAGCAGCTTGACTTCAGAGATGGGCTCTGTAACTCGCAGCCCATTACTACACCATACAATACAAGAAGGGTACCGATCATAGCAATGCTGACGGCTTGTCACGTTTACCTCTGCCAATGCAGCATAAAGAAAAGACTGGGTCTGTAGACACATTTAGAAGTGTTAGAAGACCAATTAGAAGTGTTACCAATCAGTTCTACAGACATCCGTAAGGAAACCAAAACAGATGGCTCTTTCTCAAGTTTTGGAAATGGTGGCTACAGGACACTTTCTTAATACCAAAGATGCTACCAGTGACTTGTTACCTTATTTAATATGGAAGAACAAACTTACCATGTTACAAGGGTGTTTAATGTGGGGTAACCGGGTAATTGTTCCACCAAAGTTCCGACCGAGTGTATTGGAGGAGCTACACACTGGACATCCAGGAATTATTAAGATGAAGGCTTTGGCACGAAGTTATGTCTGGTGGCCAGGTCTTGATGCCCAGATCGAGGAAAAATCCAAAACCTGTGCGTCATGCCAACATCATCAAAGGTCGCCCAGCCTGTCACCATTACATCCATGGCCGTGGCCAGCAAGCACCATGGCAGCGTATTCATATAGACTTTGCAGGACCTTTCGAGGGGCACATGTTTTTCGTAGTTGTAGATGCGCACTCAAAGTGGCCAGAAGTGCATTTGATGGATTCTACAACAACATTCAAAACAATCCAGGTGCTAAGAGGACTGTTTAGTCATTATGGTGTGCCAGAGGTTCTGGTAAGTGACAATGGTCCACAGTTTACCTCGGACGAGTTTGCAAAATTTCTCAAGGTCAATGGTGTGAAGCATGTATGATCCGCTCCATCCCACCCTGCTACAAATGGTCTTGCCGAGCGTTTTGTACAGACTTTTAAGCACTCTGAAAGCATCCAGAAAATCATCAGTATCAGTGCAACAGAGGTTGGATGCGTTCCTGCTACAGTATCGGAACTCTCCACATGCTACCACAAAGGAGACGCCTGCCATGTTGTTTTTGCATCGCAGACTGCGTACACGATTGGATCTCCTTAAACCAAGCTTAGCAGCTACAGATGGCGAAGCACAAAAGACTCAGTGTAGTTACAGAGAGAAACAGTCCAAAGCTCATGAGTTTGAGGTGGGTGATCCAGTGCTAGTTCATGATTATTGGCGTTGGGAGGAAAAGTGGACAACAGGGACTGTTTCTGGAAAAACTGGGCTGTTATCTTATGAAGTGGATGTAGGATGTAAGTCACCTGGAGGAAGAGGTAATTGTTCATCTACCTGTGTACCCTTAATTTTTTCCTGCCTTTTCTCAGTTTTGGTTTTCTTTCTTTTACTCTCTCCACTGAAAGGCATTTCATTTAACAGGTTTTGCGCTTCCTTTACAGCTTTAATGTTTTTGGACTGCAATCTAGTAGTGACCATCACTTCAGCTGTACTTAGCTCATCCTTTAACAGATCTGTTAAGATGGGAACATCTCTGAGTGTTCACCTTGCCTAACTGTGTACTAGGACCAACACCATACTTAGTCCCAGACTTACCGGCGGCACTGTTGTGCTCAGCTTTGCTGTCACTTCTTCGGTACACCACCTCAGACTGCCTCGCTGCAACAAACGCTTCTGCCATGTCAACTGCTTGGAGTACCGATGTTGGACTTCTTTCTATGATCCAGCTTCTCACCTCCGGTTCAAGAACTGTCAGGTATTGTTCTATGATGATTGTTTGCCCGATCTCCTCTTTTGTTTTGATTTGCAGTTTAATCCACTTCTCATATAGACCTTGTAGATCTCGCGGGGTGTCTCGTCTTCATACACTTCTCCGTTTCGGAAGCGCTGCCAGTAAGTATTTCATATTTCCTCAAGACAGCATCCTTCACCTTGTCATAGTCGCACACCTCGGCACAGTCCATAGCAACATAAGCGGCTCGTGCTTTTCCTTCTAGCAGGGAGGCTAAATGTAATGCCCAATCTACTTTCGGCCAGCGTGCCGTATGTTCAATACGCTCGTTAAGTAGTGTTCAATATCATCACTTTCTTTGAGCTGCGGCATTCTTAATGCTGACCACGACGTGTGTTGAACCGCTCGTGATTCAGGTGCAACAGTCTCTCAGTGTGTACTCACCGGTCTTAAAACTTGAACGTTAGATGTTAGTCTGTCTTCAGCCTCTTCTGTACCGGTTTGCAGTGGTACGTCTCTCTCCTTATGGACCATTTCCTGTAGCAGTCCAAATTGGTAATGCATTGAATGCCACCATTGTTCTTGCCTTGTTACTTCTTTATGCATCCTTTCATCCTTCTCATTCTGCTGCTTCACAAAGCTCTTGAACATTTCATACAGGTTCTCAATGCTTGCTGTTGTACTACCGGTTGCTGTGTGAGAAGTTGTAGGCTGATTTTGCAGGCTTTCATCATCTCTTTCTTGTATTTCCTCTGTGTGAGTACTTTGTTGGACTGGCACTTTCTTTGGAGCCATGCTGTTAACTTGTCTGGTGGCTTCTGTTGTTCCTGTAGTAGATTCCTCTCCTCTCCAGATCCCATGATAATTTTTTGATTTAGGTCAGGCCTTTTGGCCTGAAAGAGGGGAACTGTTAGATCTTAGTTACACTTATGTCCATATACTTATGATTAGTATTTCTGCTTTTCTCAAGGCTTTTGAGCTGAGAATGCAGTTCTGAAAGTTGTTTTGGCTAAGTTTTGCTCTTGTTGATCAAAACTAGCCTTCTCTCTAAAATTTTCTCATGTAGTTTAGCCTACACACACTCACACACTCTCTCTCTCTCTCTCTCTCTCTCTCACACACACACACACACACACACTTTTCTGGTCTTTATAAAAACTCTGTTTTATTTTAATAAACAAAGGCATTCATACTTTGACTTGGTGTCTGGTCTGGGTGCTTTCCTCGTACGAGATTCAACGAATGATTCTTCTCCTGGTTAAGTTCTAGTCTACTGTAGTTTAAGGGACAGGACTTTGAGTGAATTTGAGAAACTACCTAACAAATATTAATACCTAACACATTCCATTTCTGTTGTTAATATACGAACCCTAGAGTTTTTCATTTAGACATTTACCCCTAATCTTAATCCTTTACTATAATTCATTTTAAAATAAGTTTTTGGCAAACAAAAAATCAACTATTGTGCCAAATAACGAATGCAAAGTAAAGTTAGAATCCAACTTGTTGCTTTTGTTGGATGATAAATAATTTTAGATGTTTCTTGTAGAAAGAGAATTTTTTTTATTATTGGCACAAATCTCTCACAAACTCATACCCATGTTATGTACCCCTGTGTCTAGATCTGTCCCAAGAGCAACTTGAGAGACTTTGACCACAGACAGATAGTTGAAGGCTGGAGGTGTGGTTCCAGTGGAACAGCTCACCCACCCGCCAGTACAACAGTGGGCAAGCACAACCAACTTCAGCCATGACCATGCAACATACCCTGCGCTGAGTAGAGAAGGCGGCTGGCCCAGACAGCATCCATGAGTCTCTACTCAGGGTTTGCTCACCAGAGCTGGCTGATGTGTTTGAAGACATATTCAACCTGTTTCAAGCTTCTGTACCCACCTGCTTTAAGTCCACTACTATTGTGTCAGTCTCAAGGAAAAGAACAGTGACCTGACTGACAACTATCCTTTTGTTGCACTCCCTCCGATCATGAGGAAGTGCTTTGAAAGGATAGTGATAAATCATATCCAGAAGACTCTTCAAGACATATTGGACCCTTTATAGTTTGTGTTCATCAGAACTACTCCACTGCCAATGCAGTCAACATACAACATACCTTTACATAAAACACTGAGTCCACTCCAGCTGCCATTTTCCATGCACACTCTGGTACCTGACCCCACCAGGTGGTAGCCTGGAGGGCATGTGAAGTGTACTTCATGTCCTGCCAAGTACTTGGAGCCAAACTTCCTTCCATTAACTGGGGGCTTCTAGAGCAGGACATGAAGCTACAAATATGAGAATAAAGTGATGGAAATAAAATCATAATAAATATGAAAATAATGAAAATTAATAAGAATAATCATTTAAATAAAAGTGATGGAAATGCTATTTAAAACAATGTAATTAATAATAAAAATAATAATAATAGGTTACACTTATATAGCCCCTTTAACCAAGCTCAAGGACGCTTTATAGAGAAGTTCAACACAGACAATTAAAGTAGAAACAAAAGAAGCATATGTGTATGTGTACACACATACACACATACACATACATACATATACATACATATACATACATACAGGTGCTGGTCATAAAATTAGAATATCATGAAAAAGTTGATTTATTTCAGTAATTCCATTTAAAAAGTGAAACTTGTATATTATATTCATTCATTACACACAGACTGATATATTTCAAATGTTTATTTCTTTTAATGTTGATTATTATAACTGACAACTAATGAAAACCCCAAATTCAGTATCTCAGAAAATTTGAATATTACTTAAGACCAATACAAAAAAGAGATTTTTAGAAATGTTGGCCAACTGAAAAGTATGAACATGAAAAGTATGAGCATGTACAGCACTCAATACTTAGTTGGGGCTCCTTTTGCCTGGATTACTGCAGCAATGCGGCGTGGCATGGAGTCCATCAGTCTGTGGCACTGCTCAGGTGTTATGCGAGCCCAGGTTGCTCTGATAGTGGCCTTCAGCTCTTCTGAATTGTTGGGTCTGGCGTATCGCATCTTCCTCTTCACAATACCCCATAGATTTTCTATGGGGTTAAGGTCAGGCGAGTTTGCTGGCCAATTAAGAACAGGGATACCATGGTCCTTAAACCAGGTACTGGTAGCTTTGGCACTGTATGCAGGTGCCAAGTCCTGTTGGAAAATGAAATCTGCATCTCCATAAAGTTGGTCAGCAGCAGGAAGCATGAAGTGCTCTAAAACTTCCTGGTAGACAGCTGCGTTGACCTTGGACCTCAGAAAACACAGTGGACCAACACCAGCAGATGACATGGCACTCCAAACCATCACTGACTGTGGAAACTTTACACTGGACCTCAAGCAACGTGGATTCTGTGCCTCTCCTCTCTTCCTCCAGACTCTGGGACCTTGATTTCCAAAGGTAATGCAAAATTTACTTTCATCAGAGAACATAACTTTGGACCACTCAGCAGCAGTCCAGTCCTTTTTGTCTTTAGCCCAGGCGAGACGCTTCTGACGCTGTCTCTTGTTCAAGAGTGGCTTGACACAAGGAATGCGACAGCTGAAACCCATGTCTTGCATACGTCTGTGCGTGGTGGTTCTTGAAGCACTGACTCCAGCTGCAGTCCACTCTTTGTGAATCTCCCCCACATTTTTGAATGGGTTTTGTTTCACAATCCTCTCCAGGGTGCGGTTATCCCTATTGCTTGTACACTTTTTTCTACCACATCTTTTCCTTCCCTTCGCCTATCTATTAATGTGCTTGGACACAGAGCTCTGTGAACAGACAGCCTCTTTAGCAATGACCTTTTGTGTCTTGCCCTCCTTGTGCAAGGTGTCAATGGTCGTCTTTTGGACAACTGTCAAGTCAGCAGTCTTCCCCATGATTGTGTAGCCTACATAACTAGACTGAGAGACCATTTAAAGGCCTTTGCAGGTGTTTTGAGTTAATTAGCTGATTAGAGTGTGGCACCAGGTGTCTTTAATATTGTACCTTGTCACAATATTCAAATTTTCTGAGATACTGAATTTGGGGTTTTCATTAGTTGTCAGTTATAATAATCAACATTAAAAGAAATAAACATTTGAAATATATCAGTCTGTGTGTAATGAATGAATATCACTCCTTTTTCAGCTAAAAGCAGATCTAAGGCCTGTTTTGCAGGACTGCTTGTCTGAGAGAGGACATTTCCTCATGAATAAGCTTTTTCAGTTTGATTTGCTAAAGCCAATATTTGCCATGCAACAGCATTGATTTTCCGAACAGATAAAGTGACACCTAAATTAGAAATAATTGACAAGCCTATACCCTCACCAGGAGATGTCCATGGATTGGTGAGGTGATAGCCATTAAAATAATTTGGCAAAGCATTGCCTACAGTCCGCTTTACTTTATAAGGGATGTGAGGGATAACCTTAACCACACAATATACTGAGACACCAGGCATAACTACTGCTGGGGTGCAGCACCCATGCCATAAATGCCAAACAGTACCATCTTTGGTTTTAGTGGGAAGCAGGCAAAAAACGACGTACATAGTTTTTTCCGCCAAGAGTGATTCTGCTTGGCGAAGCACACAAACATACAGACCCTTGGACAGGCTTTACATGGAAGAGTCCAGTAAATGGGTTTAAACTGTGCAGGTCCTAACACTTCCTTTGGGTACGGTTAAAGGTTTTAAAACATGGCATACAAAACACGAAGCATTAATATGAGAGGATTGGTGAACCTGCAAGGATAAAGAACACGCAGTGTTCCCCTTACATTTAGTCAGATAACTATGTTCCTGTGGCAACACAGATCTTCGAGTGCGTGTCTCAGCACAGACCGTAACAGACAGATTGCTTGTCTGGTCAGGAATAGAATCGCCTCTATCGTCAAAACAAAAGCATAGGACCACAATCATACAAGCGACCAAAGCTAGCAAACACACTATTTTTGTAATAGTAGCACCCATGGCTGATAATTCGGTTTTACTTATTATCTACACTAAAGAAATTTATTGAAACGTTCAGCTAAATGTGCTTCGTGTATGCACTAAAATGTAAGAGAAGCAAATAATTATTCAGATAATGTAGCAATGTTTAAATCAAGATCATGTGAATCAGTATTCTTGTCTTGTTTCTCAACAGCAAGCGTAGCTCGTCCCACAGGCTGGGTTGGGCACAGAAGTGCCGTAGTTGAGTCAGTTGGGCATTTCTTGAGACGTGATCTGTGGTTGTGAATCCGTCAAAACTCCACTCCTTGTGACAGCCAGAATTGTTGTGGGTTTTCCATAGGCAGCATCACCAACCTTCCTAGGATTCAAAGATTTCACCAAAACAAGATCACTAGGCTGAAATGGGTGTGTAGGTTTATCTGAGGGCAGAGGGAGAGACTTTAGAACAAATTTTACTCAATTTCTCAATTAATGCTGCTGCATAGTCTGAAATCGCCATCTCCAAGTCACCTGAGGAATGAAATTGGTTAGTCAAGTCAACTTTATTTATATAGCGCTTTTACAATAGACATTGTCATTGAAAATTACAGGAAGAGTAGGAATTGAGAGGAACCAGACTCAGCAGGGCCCATCCTTCTTGGGTGGCCTGGAGGATACTTTAAATAAATAGTATTTACACAAATCATACAAACACAGAATTAAATAAACTAAAAGTTATAACTGGCAATAAGTAAATAATAATAGAGTTATTAATAATAATAGAGTTATTATTCAGTTCAGAATGTAATGAAGTCTGTAGTGAGTTCTTGTCATTCTTGGTGCAAATACTCCAGGCTCGTCACATCCGGCAGGAGCAGCATCGTTTGCACATTACACTGCCCAAGGTTAAGGATTGAAGTCATCTCGACTTCAATCCTTAACCTTGGGCAGTGTAATGTGCAAACGATGCTGCTCCTGCCGGATGTGACGAGCCTTAACCTTGGGCAGTGTGATGATGTCAAGGCACCAGACACATCACAGAGAACAGCACACATTTACTCACTAGGGAAACATCAGTCTGTTAGAATACCAAGTTACCTTAGACATGTGTGCACACGTTGATTATACAGATGAGCTCATTAAAAATATGCATATGCTAATAGTGTTGATAATACCGGTATTGCGAATGAATGTATTGTTTCAGGATCCTGTCTGTGACCCGCAAATGGTATGCTCGAGGAAAGGGGGAGGGGCATCCCGTTTATCAGCGCCCATCTGGTCAAGATGGAGCACAGTTTTGATTGTGGAGTAGCTGGGTGCGTGAACTGCAGCTCGGAGGGGCATAATTGTTTGTTGTGTGCTAAGTTAGTCCCTAGTAAAGCAAGGTACACTGTTTTTTATTTACACTTCCTTTACTGTCCCAACTTTTTCTGGGGTTGTATAATAAATAACAAACAAGGGGTTGTATACTTGTTCTTTCTACTGTATTTTTACTGGTTTCGTATGAAATGCTAAAACTATGTCAAGTCAAGTCAAGTCAAGTTTATTTATATAGCGCTTTTTACAATATACATTGTCTCAAAGCAACTTTACAAAATCCAGGACCAACAGATACAAAAACCCCTATGTGCTTTTATTTGTGTAATTACAGAAATGAAATAACCCCTTTGCTGCCCAGGTCCACATTCTTTTTTTTAACAGAGTAAGGTAATAGCCATGGCAAAGTATGTTAGGCAGTAGGGATTGGCGATATGGCCTTTAAATAATATCACGATATTTTGGAATATTTATGCGATAACAATATTCACTAGCGATATATAAGAACACACTTTTAAAAACTTTGTTTTGCAGACGGTCAGGAGATCTAAGGTACAAATGTTACTAAATGTACATTAAATTAAGCATCACTTCCAGTAGGGCCGGGTAATATGGCAAAAAAAACTCTCTCGATATATTTTTGAGAAGTGGCTATATACGATACGATATAATGTAAACTTAAAGTACAATGCCAGGCCACTACCCATATTTTACCTTATAATGTTTTTTAAGTTCTTTTAAAAACACAAAACATTGTAGTTCTGATAAATTCTGACTAATTACAGTGTTTTTTGTATTTTTACAGGCTGTATTTGTATTCATATTGACAACATTTATATTAAACAAACCAGCAGAATCTCACAATCACATTTATACTGTCCGTTTTACTTCAAATAAATGAGCATCGAAAAAATCCAGATTAATATTTGATCATGCGTTGCGATCATTGCAAAATGAATATCTGTCAATTATACAGCAACCAATGAAAAGAGAGCTTGAAATTCCGCCCAGAATCTGAATTCGAAGCTCTGATTGGTTTATACGTACATCTGAATCTCTTGAACCGGAGTTGCAAAACGAATTAATCTTTACCATAGATAATACCATAGATATAAGAGCACAGTTTTCTGATTCGATTCCAATGAATAAGTCGTCTGAAAAGAGTCGTTTCTGACTCATTGACTCAGTGATTCAGTTTCCATGCTCATGCGCGAAGGAAAGCGTTCCGCTTAGCGTTTTTGTGTTTTAAACGTTCTCAGATGGTAATCTGTGTATTCTATGTTTGTTCACTGACACAGTTTTTAGCCTCGCATCGTTCTCGTACTCACGTGGGTGCTTTTGCTTTACGTGCTGAAATAAAGTTGATGTGTTGCCACCTTTTGTCCGACCTTCTGTATCCGAAAAACATCCACACTAGTGATGTAGCTCGGCTTTTAGGGACTAGTTCGTCCTTGGTGCTAACTCCGGTACTACTCTCTGTCCATTATTTCACTGTTACGCGCTTGAGAGCGAGTGACGCGCGTTTGCTAACAATATCGCGATATGGCAAAAACCATAACGAATTTACAACTATACCGGTATTATCGTGAACGATATTATATCGCCCACCCCTATTAGGCAGGTGTCTTTAGCAGTGGTTCTCAAACTTTTTCTGTCATGCGCCCCTTTGGAAGATGAAAAAATGTCATAACCAGCAAATTCAAAAATTGTCCAGCAGAGGCCCTTGACTTCATATGAATGTCAGATTGTAAGGTTAAAATGTCTCCATCAGCAAACTGGCTGAACGAAAACTTTCTACATTAGCGGTGCTTTAGGCGGGCTGAGGCATAGCTATGGTAACAAAGCGCAAATTAAACAAACAGTGGCCACATTTCATGTCGATCATGTTGAGCTGTTTGAATGAGGCACAATCTACCAGCGTGCACTGTGCAATCAACTGGTCAGTCGCGCTCGACGTATTGGGACTCTACCATTTTACAAATATGAAAAAGTTAATAATTGATCTGTCTACTAGACATATTGTGAATCATTTGAACAAAGCACGTTTATGGGGATACAATGATAGCCTGTGACCATAGCAGACACATTCAGATAGCTAAGAAACTTAATATCACACACACATTTAGTGTCAGTCTGCATAACAGCTGCATCTGTGTTATTGTGTGTTTAGTTTTCGATTAAGTATGTTTGATCAGATGCTGCTACAACAGATTTGCAGTTCTAGTGTAAACATCAGAAATGCTGAAAATGTATTAGAATTCCTTAACTTAATTACTTTAGCTTTGTTTTGACATTATCCATTTTCTCAGACACACATTAAGCTACTACTGTCCCACTTTACAGAATGTATTTTGTTAGGGTAACCAAACAGCAGCTAGTCAGAAAGGTCTGCTGCTATTAAAACGACTAAATGTTTTTCAGTGTATTTAAAGTGATTACTGGCACATCTGAACATTTAAATATAAACAAAACGTCATTACTAACCTGCATCCCTTCATTACAACTGTGTAAAAGCCATTAGGGATAGCTGAAGAAAAGAAAGGTACTGATGTAAGTAAGTCATTCTTTAAATATCCACTTGTTCCGTGAGCTGTTGTGGATTTCTGGTGTGTTTTAAATCAAAGGTGTTGAAAACTGATTATCTGTAATCCACAAGGACACCTACTGTTAACGATTTTGTTTCCAAATGATGCGCTAACGCTGTTTTATTTAACTAAGAAACCGAGGGCGTGAGACTAACCTCCATCAGTTCAGTCTCATAAGAACTTCAACACTAACCAGTAGTTCAGTCTGCATCAGAACACTCTTCATCAAAAGTTAGTGTTGAGTCGCTAACGGACGTTCAGCGTCCAATCGGGTGGTCAGTCTTAAGAGATCAGGGGAGGATTGCAGAAATAAAAATATATAGTAAAAATATAAATATAAAATAACTAGTCAAAACTACTAAAGCAGCGATAATTATCTTTTTTTTTTTTTTTTTTTTTTTGATAAAGTGAAAAGTTTGTAGAATATTAAAGTTTTAGGTTTTGAAGCATTCCACAATAAGCAGGTGAATTGGTAACAGGTATAGGAATTACGAATTATTGGGTTTAAAAGGAGGATCCACTTGCTCACGCAGTGCAAGCAATAATGGCAGGCAGGCAGGGGCCAGAGGCTATGTTAGAGGGGCCAATTTCTTTCTGCCCAAATGTGCATTGTGGGCATTAAGAGGAAACAGTCGATATTCAATAGAATTCAACATTTTATTTATGCAGTTTTCAGTCTAAAAACCCCTTAAAACGGTCCGACTGGAAAATCTGGGTTACTTTGGTGTGCAGCTTTGTCGCCGTGTGTTCGCAAGAGTGAGGTGACTCACTCATTAGGGGGGCTGTAGGGGGGGCCAAGCTGGTTGTCACAGGGGCACTGTGAACCGCCCAGAACCGCCACTGGGGTCGTTGCTCACCATTTCGTGCTAAACTTCATAAAATAATGTTCAGTTGAGAATGTTCAAAAAGAACATTGTTAATGCAACATTGTTTGTCCAAACAACTGAGGTTTACACAACAGGGAATACATAAATAAACATGTAAGGTGCCTTAATTTTCGCTGTCTAAAATGTCATAAAGAATTGGCAGGTAATGAGAACTTTGTAATTCAAAGCAAGATCTAAAAGACCAAAAAAATATATATACTGTAACCCACATATAACAGCAAATGACCCAATGACCTGGAGAAAGGTTTAATTTCCAAAAGTGGTCAGGTGTCCAAATTTTTTATGTGGCCAAACAGTGCACGTGTTATTAATTTAAGAAGGGTGACACCTAGTGTCAAAAAGCAGTTTTAAATATGGTATACGTCTGAAGGATCTGGTGCATTTGGCAAAGTTTGTTTTAACATCATTTTATCTGCTAAACTAATTTTATTTTCAACACTAAAAACATGGGAACAACTGTGACAGAACTACAAATAGTGGGGGTATTGCTTGGTTACTAGTCTAGTCCCCGGAATTTACGCGTTTCCGTGCTATTCGCTTGTTAAGTGTGACGTCACGCGTCATTTCCGGGGCCAAACGAACCTAATCGCAAACGCAAACAACTATGGCTAAACCTGTGAACCTTTTTATATATATATTGTAAGATCCATATTGCACTAATTGTAATGATCTATGTTTATTGTCATAAATATTTTCTGTTTGGTTAAAGAATACTTATTTGAGGTGACTTGGTATTTCAGCTATTGATGATTTTTCCTGGTAATCAGTGTATGCTTGTTATTCATTAGTCCTCTTCGGTGGAGCCTGCGGGGGGCAGAATTGTACTGACTCTATATACCGACAATATTTATCAAATATACGGAAAGAAAGAGGACGTGGAGCAACAGATTTATGATCGTAGTTTTGTTTGTTATACGCCAATTGCGAACATAGTGAGTTTTTATAAGAAACTTGGATTAACGGATAAGTCAATGTAAGAAGAAAGTTAAAATAAATTCTGTTTGTGGAAAACTTAAGGAACTAGTGTTGCTGTCGTTGGAAATTGAATTTACAAACATTACCCGAGTCATAAATGTCTAGTCCTTCTCAATAGCTGTCTGGACGAGAAAAGGTCTTATTATATACATATATTATATATATATATATATATTAGAAACATACATTAAGATACAAATAAGACAAGATGTGCAGCACACTAGTGCACTTCAGGTAATCTGAATGTCATGAAAAGTTCATGTCATTATTTCATTTCATGTCGCGGTCATATTTTTAATTCATTACATGAAAACTGACATTTCTAACTCTTTGGTTTTACTTTTAATCAGTATAGCTTATAGCTTATATAGTACAAATCCAGAATCTCACATTATTATATGAAATAAAATAAAAAAGCTTGAAACACGTGTAATGAATATACTGTACAATGACAGTTTACCTTTTTACATTGAATTATGAACAAAAATATTACTTCATGATATCTAATCGCAAGGAAAGCGGTAAAAAGACAGTTGGGTAGTTTTTTTTTCGACTCGGACCTGTTGAAGCAGTACGGCACACAGCACTGTGGCATATAGGCTCTATGCACGCAAGCTCTGTGACGCGTTTCCGTTTAGCGTTAGTCGGGCAGTCTAGCTTCCGGTTTGTTATAAACACCGGCAAATTTCTAATCACAACGTGTCGTATAGCGGCGAATATACGAGTTTGAGTTCTAAAATTAGTAAGAAGGTTTTGTGTTTTCAAAAACAAGATCGGGGTGGATCGGTACATTCTCAGGGTTCATGTTGAACGCTGCATCCGACGGGTTAAAAAGAATAAGTTGTTTGACACAGTGATCGCTATCAGAGCATAAATCAGCTGTTTACTGTATCGTGAGATTGGACCACTTGTCAAGGGATGGAGCTAAACATTCGTTTTTGACTGTAATTTTTTAAAGAACGTGCACATTTAAATATTGTAAATATATATATTATAGTTTATACTCTGTTTTTAAACAAAAGCATAAAAAGCCAACAAAAGCCTCTTCATTATGTAAACATACCTCTTATGTCTACACTCTTTGATTATTTTATTAGTTCTACAATTACAAACTGTAGTTAATTTGTTTCTTTCTATACTGTTAGCCTCCTTTCTGTTCTTGATGACCAGGACCCCCACAGAGCAGGTATTATTTAGGTGGTGGATGATTCTCAGCACTGCAGTGACAATGACATGCTGGTGGTGTGTTAGTGTGTGTTGTGCTGGTATGAGTGGATCAGACACAGCAGTGCTGCTGGAGTTTTTAAACACCGTGTCCACTCACTGTCCACTCTATTAAACACTCCTACCTAGACCATCAGTGGTCACAGGACGCTGCCCATGAGGCACTGTTGGCTGGATGTTATTGGTTGGTGGACGATTCTCAGTCCAGCAGTGACAGTGAGGTGTTTAAAAACTGCAGCAGCGCTGCTGTGTCTGATCCACTCATACCAGCACAACACACACTAACACACCAGCACCATGTCCGTGTCACTGCAGTGCTGAGAATCATCCACCACCTAAATAATACCTGCTCTGTGGGGGTCCTGGGAGAGTCATTGAAGAACAGCATGAAAGGGGGCTAACAAAGCATGTAGAGAAACAGATGGACTACAGTCAGTAATTGTAGAACTACAAAGTGCTTCTATATTGAGTGTGTAAAACAGTTTTTGCTGTTTCTTACGTTTTGTGAATCTGGCAGTTGTTTAACATTCATTTCACAATGAATAGACCACTTGAATGGCGTTAAAAAGACTTGAAATAAAATCTTTTTACATTTAACTTCAAATGGACGTTTTTTTTTTTCTCTTTTGTAACATGATACAAGGTTTTGAACTGAACAGCATATACAGTGCCTTGCAAAAGTATTCAGCCCCCTTGAACTTTTCAACCTTTTGCCACATTTCAGGCTTCAAACATAACGATATGAAATTGTAATTTTTTGTGAAGAATCAACAACAAGTGGGACACAATCGTGAAGTGGAACGAAATTTATTGGATATTTTAAACTTTTTTTAGAAATAAAAAACTGAAAAGTGGGGCGTGCAATATTATTCAGCCCCCTTGCGTTAATACTTTGTAGCGCCACCTTTTGCTGCGATTACAGCTGCAAGTCGCTTGGGGTATGTCTCTATCAGTTTTGCACATCGAGAGACAGAAATTTTTGCCCATTCTTCCTTGCAAAACAGCTCGAGCTCAGTGAGGTTGGATGGAGAGCGTTTGTGAACAGCAGTTTTCAGCTCTTTCCACAGATTCTCGATGGGATTCAGGTCTGGACTTTGACTTGGCCATTCTAACACCTGGATACGTTTATTTGTGAACCATTCCATTGTAGATTTTGCTTTATGTTTTGGTTCATTGTCTTGTTGGAAGATAAATCTCCGTCCCAGTCTCAGGTCTTTTGCAGACTGCAACAGGTTTTCTTCCAGAATGGTCCTGTATTTGGCTCCATCCATCTTCCCATCAATTTTAACCATCTTCCCTGTCCCTGCTGAAGAAAAGCAGGCCCAAACCATGATGCTGCCACCACCATGTTTGACAGTGGGGATGGTGTGTTCAGGGTGATGAGCTGTGTTGCTTTTACGCCAAACATAACGTTTTGCATTGTGGCCAAAAAGTTCGATTTTGGTTTCATCTGACCAGAGCACCTTCTTCCACATGTTTGGTGTGTCTCCCAGGTGACTTTTTATAGATATCTTTGAGAAATGGCTTTCTTCTTGCCACTCTTCCATAAAGGCCAGATTTGTGCAGTGTACGACTGATTGTGTCCTATGGACAGAGTCTCCCACCTCAGCTGTAGATCTCTGCAGTTCATTCAGAGTGATCATGGGCCTCTTGGCTGCATCCCTGATCAGTCTTCTCCTTGTTTGAGCTGAAAGTTTAGGGGGACGGCCGGGTCTTGGTAGATTTGCAGTGGTCTGATACTCCTTCCATTTCAATATGATCGCTTGCACAGTGCTCCTTGAGATGTTTAAAGCTTGGGAAATCTTTTTGTATCCAAATCCGGCTTTAAACTTCTCCACAACAGTATCTCGGACCTGCCTGGTGTGTTCCTTGGTCTTCATGATGCTCTCTGCGCTTTAAACAGAACTCGGAGACTGTCACAGAGCAGGTGCATTTATACGGAGACTTGATTACACACAGGTGGATTCTATTTATCACCATCAGTCATTTAGGTCAACATTGGATCATTCAGAGATCCTCACTGAACTTCTGGAGTGAGTTTGCTGCACTGAAAGTAAAGGGGCTGAATAATATTGCACGCCCCACTTTTTAGTTTTTTATTTCTAAAAAAAGTTTAAAATATCCAATAAATTTCGTTCCACTTCACGATTGTGTCCCACTTGTTGTTGATTCTTCACAAAAAATTACAATTTCATATCGTTATGTTTGAAGCCTGAAATGTGGCAAAAGGTTGAAAAGTTCAAGGGGGCTGAATACTTTTGCAAGGCACTGTATATTTGATACCCCATTGCTGCCAGCTTGACACTGATAAATTCTGTAATGACTTTAATTCTTGATAACCTGCTGTAATAAACATAAGAATAAAAAAATCAAAGTTCCTCCTCGCATTTACAACAAATATGTTTTTGGAGAAAGACATGTTAATACTGTAACATCAAATTAATCAATTGACAGGAAATTTATTATGGTCTGACATATAACATTTGATAATGAATAAAAGATAACTCATTCATATATTGGTGAACAAAACTTTTTACACTTAATCAAAAGATTGAGGGTAAATTGCTAATATATCCAGTCAGATATGTTTAGTTTGTTTTATGTTGTATTAGGATTTTAACATCATGTTTTACACTTTGGTTACATTCATGACAGAAATGGTAGTTACTCATTACACAAAATTCATCAGTTCAAGTTTTAATATCAAACAATTTTGTATCTCCAATTCACCTCACTTGCACGTCTATGGACTGTGGGAGGAAACAGGAGCTGCCGGAGGAAACCCACGCAGATACAGGGAGAACATGCAAACCTCACACAGAAAGAACCCGGACCACTCCACCTGGGAATTGAACACACATACATATATATATTTATTGTTGTTTGAACATCATTAATACATGGGATTTGACACTATCTTAAAGCTTGCCTAACCTGGCACTGTGCAAGCAGAATATGCATAAAAATGAAATTGTAATGGTATGCTTCAAAGCTAACTAAAACATGAATCTTAATACTGGTCTGTCAAGCTAGATGTAGTGTTTGTCTAGTCTAGCAAAACAACCACTAACCAGTTTACAACTACCCTACTTGCATGGTTCTAAGGAAATGTTTGCTAACGTACTTACCTTCATATTTGTCAATGTCGCTGGAGTTGTACATTTAAAATCCTTTTTCCCGCTTGTTAGAAGAAGCAGTACAAACCATGCGTCGGTCGGTCTAAATCGTTCACTGTCAGACGAGGTTAATCTTGAAGACAACAAGTGTAAAAGAGAGCCATGCCTAACGTTATCTGCTTGTTGACGACCGGCAAATGAATACCGGAAGTTGATCTGCCAGTATACGAGAACCCGGAAGACAGTCGTGCATAGAGCCTATTGAAAATACGAGGGACTCGGCCAACTTGGACCCGGATGTGACGTATCATAAGGTCGACACGTCACCACTTAACAAGCGGATATTATCAAGTGCACTAAGATAAAACTGAAAGCGCCAGCCCAGCAGTTGAAAAAGGGTTTTGCACCACCCACATGAACTGGGTAACTCTGATTGGGCGACCTCCAGTTGGGCGGGGAATTCTTGCTCTCCGTTCTCTCAGCCATTTTGAGAACCCTTTACAAGCGCCATGTTCAAGGAAGATACTGTAGCATCGAAAATAACTGTTCCACGTCTCATCAGCAATATCGCTCCAAGACAGCTGGCAATTGACGGGACGTTTACAAACCTGCGGTATCAAAGCTGTGTTTACGCTGTAAAATATTAGCATTAACATAAGAGAGGATGTTTGTTAACCGTCTCAATGAGACGTGTAGCCGTGAGTTGTTTTGTTTCCCAGATAGTCCGTCATAATCTCTGACAACAAGCCAACGACTCCAGTGCTTCTTAGTCGTGTTGCGGAAAAGGGCCGTTTCCAACTATCATGGCTTTTGTGAGCCTCTTCTCTTGTACCCCAAACCCCGTTTTTGATATAAACATGCCACGCTCAGGGGCAAAAAGGTCGAGTAACATTCTTATCTGCTTATATGCAGGCTTTTAATTGTTAAATTTTACCAGTTGATGTTTTTATCCCCTTTACATTCTACCATTTCATTTTACCCCAGTTAAGGACACTAGTATTGTTTTATCTCATTGAACAACCACAGTCCATTTTGCTAGCAAGGCTGTCAGTTTTTGTAGTGATTCACGTGTTCACGAGTGTCCTGCTCATCTTGTTCATTTTCACAGTGTTCGTTTAATTTTTATTTGCCTTAATTAAAGGCTATTTTACAGTATTTCCTTGCAGATTACAAATGTGTTTTGAGCAGTTTAAATATTTGATGCCCCTTTTACTTGCATTCCCTGAACCACCATTTTCCAGCACCGCTCGCTCATAGATGCAGGAACAGATTATTACTTTTAATTTAGTCAGATGCAAGCGGCCCTAAAGGCATTGTTAACAAATTGTAGTTAATTGCATCGTATTGTTTCCCCAGTAGCCTGTTTAATAACTTAGTTACTTGCACTGCGTGTTGGGATAAACATCCGCAGTTTGCATAGGTACATGTTTCCATGGTTTTGAATGAGAAAAACGACAATTTCAATTATCTAAAGTTAAATATATTATTAAATGTCAAAATAAATATCAAATTATTTAAACTCTGTCTGTATTGGTGGCAATACCAAATACATAATTATTGTATAGCATCTAGCAAAAAAAAAAAATACTAAAAAATATATGCAAACACTGGGCAAATTTACAAATAAACGGAATATGGTAGGGACAAATATTTAAACTAAGCACTCACAAGTGGAACAGGTTGCAAAAAGCGTAGAAGAAGAAATAATAAATTATAAGATAAAATGACATTTCTTGTATTGTTTATACAAAGGGTATGTCTTAGATTATTTCATCAGTGTCTCTATACCACTATAGTTAAACCAAATGCTAGTACAGTGGTACCTGTTTATTGGAATTTTAACATCATGCTTTACGTACAGTGGTACCTAAAAACTTAATGTCAATTGGTTCTGGGAGTGGCGTCGAGTTTAAATGGCATTGAGTTTCAAGGGATTTTTTTCCCATAGGGATGTATGGAAAACCCGTTGATGCGTTCCATGGTCTCGTGGAACTGCATATATTTTAGGCTAATGTAAAATAATGGGGTTGTTTTTGACACTTATACTCTGAAAATAACACAAATATTATATAAAACACTAATATAATTGAAAAACAGTTAATTAATGAAAAATATACAATAAAACCTTCACTTTTCCTTTACTCCTTTATTGTTTTCTTATGCTTCCTAATCATGGAGATGCCGCTCAAGCTGAGTGCTGAACAAAACGGCAGTCGCACACACGTCGAGTTTAAGGATACAAATTTCTTGACAAAGGGTATCAAGTTTCAAAGATCTTGAGTTTAGGGGACGTTGAGTTACAAGGTACAAGGTGGAGTATAACTACCTCTTATAGCTAACAGTTTAATTACTAATTAAAATAAGCTTGTGTTATTAGCAACATTTGGCATTATATTTTATTCAAATACACTGTCAGAATTATTACATTTACTAGTGTTAGCAGTAACATCAGCTTTGTTGTGCAATAACCTTAAAATAATTGCCTAATCTGAATACAAATAAAAAATAAAACCATTTTTATAATTCTGTTAGGCTCAGTTTTTGCAAGCAACAATGGGATGCGAGTCACCACTTTGTACCAAACATTGTAATTGTTAAGAATTGTTCAAAAAGTGTTCATTGTAACATAATAATTGTTCAAAAAGAACACCACAGTGTGCATACAATTTAGGTCTTTTACCATTCATCTAACCTAATATTGTAAATCAATTTATAGAATATGGAAATTACTGTTCAATCTGCGTGACTTTTGAGCCCTCAGATGACATCGCCTGGCATAATAAAAGTAGCAACCTGGTTATCAGAAAAACTTAAGAAATGTATCCTTTGCTTAACCCAGTCCACTGCTACAAGGAATTCAATCACAAACTGTATTACATACATCCATACATCAGTTCTATGCAGAAACACCACAGTTCTCTGGGATTTGATGAAAATAAAGTGGAATTACATGTTGTGTAAAAGTCCAAGTTTCAGCTCATTTTTGGAAAAACAAACATTGAATTCTTCATGCTAAAGAGGAAAAGTACCATCCAGATTGTTATCAACAAAAGGGGATGGTATTGACAGTCCATTAGTTTTTTGTATAGTCCATAACCAGTCACAAAAAAATTATAATCATGAGCATATATATTCCCTAAATGTTGCTGTTCTGATGACTTGTCTGTATATGTAATAGGTGCATGGCCATATTTTTTTTTATTAAACATTTATAATATTGTCTATGGTCTACATAACAAACACATTTGATACATGTATATTTTAGAACCTGTTGTTTTGCTTTTTTTTGTAAAGGGAGGATGGTGAACTGGAGGATGAAGAAATTGATAATGAGGGAGTTGAAATTGAAGAAAAGAAATTCGAAGTAAAGTCTGAAACTTCAAACAAATGCAGAGAAAAGGAAGAGGTACAAGAAAATAATGACACATTACTGCACTCTCAAAAGAGACACAGAAAAATAAAAGAAAAGCAGAGATCAAAACGAAGACGAAGGGACAGAGTAAAGGTGTGTTCCCATAATTTTCTTTTTTCAATTCTACTCATGTAAATGTGTTACATCTGGCTATTTATTATCTACTTTCTTGCAGCACCACTTGCCATCCAGTGGCTCTAGCTCTGACAGTCATGACTCTGACCATGACCATCAAGACAGACTTAAGAACAAGAAGGGCAAAGGCTTTTACAGAGACTATGATGGTCGGTTTGCACTGGTAGGAACTTTTAAATTGACATATATCACTCAAGGTTTCTCTTAATAAATAGAGGTTATTTTGCTTCACTGGCCTTTAATGAACTTATTTTCTTTTGCTTTTGTGTATGTCTCTAGCATGAACAGGAACAACTACCAAGCTTGACACAGTGTAAAAACAGTGAGAGTAAGGAGAAATATGATTATGAAGCAGAGCAGGCTGACTTTAGCGAGGAGCTGTCCAGATACAAACTTGCAAAAGAGTTGACCACATCAAGCCAGGGCAAATCATGGAACCCCAAAATACAGGCAAAGAAATCCAGTGTAAAAGGCCAGCAGTGTATGTTATTGTTTAATTACTTTGCTCATCATTATATTGTCATAGTGTATTTACATTTAAACATTTGTGTCATTGACAATGTACAGTTTAAGTCAAAGGTTTGTATCCAAATTTAGGGAACGTGATAGTCTTGGGATTTAATTAATAAACAATGCTGGGTTTAAAATATTAATACAGCAACCTGGATTATTAATTTGCTGGTGTAAAATGTTCTATAATGTTATTTAACTTTGCAGTATGACCTCTTAATTTCATCTTAGTGAATACTTTCTTTTTAGGAAATTTGTCTGGATGGTCAGATGTAACTGAAGCAGCCGTAACTGCCATAAATTAAAAACTGCTGGAACATGGGTGAGACTGTCAACAGTCAAACTCAGGAGCTGCCATTTAACTTTGTCCAAGTAATTAGCATCTAAACTTCAGTCAAGCTTTAAACTATATATTTTTATTTCTTGTGTGGCAGCCTCTAAGCCCATAACACTGTCAAATTGTCTGCAGATAGTGTCAACAAAAAACCCTCAATAGCCATTGAAATCCCAAGACTGCAATTACATTAATGCAATACAGTGATGCCCCTGCGAATGTTCACCGATCAGCCATAACCTTTAAACCACCTCCATTTTTCTACACTCACTGTCTATTTTATCAGCTCCACTTACTATATAGAAGCACTTTGTAGTTCTGCAATTACTGACTGTAGTCCATATATTTCTCTACATACCTTTGTTAGCCTTCTTTCATACTTTAATGGTCATGACTCTCCAAGGACCACCACAGAGCAGGTATTATTTAGGTGGTGGATCATTCTCAGCACTGCAGTGACACTGACATGGTGGTGGTGTGTTAGTGTGTGTTGTGCTGGTATGAGCTGATAAAACACAGCAATGCTGATGGACTTTTTAAACACCTCACTGTCACTGCTGGACTGAGAATAGTCCACCAACCAAAAATATACAGCCAACAGCTCCCTGTGGGCAGCGCCCTGTGACCACTGATGAAAGATTAGAAGATGACCGACTCAAACAGCAGCAATAGATAATCGGTCTCTGACTTTAAATCCACAAGGTGGACCAATTAGGTAGGAGTGTCTAATAAAGTGGACAGTGAGTGGACACAGTAATTAAAAACTCCAGCTGCAACTGTTGTGTCTGATTCACTCATACCAGCACAACACACACTAACACACCACCACCATGCCATTGTCACTGTAGTGCTAAGAATCTTTCACCACCTAAATAATATCTGCTCTCTGGGGGTCCTGTTGGGGTCCTGACCATTAAAGAACAGGGTGAAAGCAGGCTAAAAAGGTATGTAGAGAAACAGATGGAGTGCAGTCAGTAATTGTAGAACTTCAAAGTGCTTCTATATGGTACGTGGAGCTGATAAAATGGACAGTGAGTGTAGAAACAAGGAGGTGGTTTTAATGTTCTGGCTGATCAATGTATGTATGCTTTTGATTTTAACTAAGATATGTTTTATGACTGTTTATAAATTTTACTTGTCACATGCTTTTTTTTGTCATCTATTTTAGTTTGTAGTTTACAGGGTCGAGGGCATGGTGGAGGTTGTGGGGGTAGGGGTCGTGGTGTTCAAACCAAAAATAAGAAAAAGAAGTGCAAGAACTTGGGACGGGAGAGGGGCAGAGCGGAAGAAATCAAAGAAGGTCAAAATAGAACAAAAGTGGTAAGTTTCTAAATAGTATATTATGGCACCTCATACTTAGGTACTGTGCTCTCTCACAGTATTCATTTGAATTAACAGGAAGCACAAAGTCAACCAAATATCCAGAAGAAACGTCCATTTATGAGCCAGCAGTTTATCTGTCAGCACACCTTTGAGCACAATGGGAGAAACATCTGTAAATATTTTATTGAGGGTAGATGCATTAAAGTAAGCCATTCGTTTTTTTCTTGTACATAGCATGTTGCTTCGTTTTTTTTTTTTTTGTTTTTTTTTTTAATTGTGCTGTTTTTCCCAGGGGGATCTGTGCAAGTTTGAACATGGCAATGTTGTTCCAGAAAAGAAGAAGGAACTGTGCAAGTTCTATGTCCAGGGATGCTGCACTAAAGGCGAAAGCTGCATGTACATGCACAATATCCTTGAAAGCTCAGGATGGTTATCTTTAATCTAATTTAGATGTTTGTATCAAAAGATAAATAAGAAACTCTTTTGTACTTGCACTGAGCCTTGACACACTATTGTACATGAATACCCATGTAAGTTCTTCCACACGGGAACGAAGTGCTACCAGGGAGGCTACTGCAAATTCTCCCATGATCCTTTAACTAATGTTACGAAGGAGTTGTTGGACAAGGTAATAGCTACACAAATACATGAGCAAAATTACTTGGCATTTCTAATAATTTAGTGGCAACCTTTAATATGCTTACATTTTTTATGCTGTATTTACCCTCTTTAGGTCTTGAAAACAGATGGAGAACATACCAACGATTTTAAGCGGGATCTGGAGGACCCAAAAAAGCAGGGTATATTTACTTTACCGAATCCTTCTGGTGTGGGGCTACCACTAACATGTGAGTCAGAAAGCCCCCAAGATGGGAGCAAAAAAATCCCCTCCTTATTTGGTATTAAGGTCCAGTCAACTGTGGGCTTGGCACAAAAGATTGCTTTGAAGTAAGTGTATTTATAAACCTTATTATTATACATATATGATCCTGTATATATTTAATCTATGTTATAAAAATTATGGTAATTCTCTATAACAGGCCCAATTTCTACAACTGTACATCTCCTCCCTTGGAACAGTTTCAGGGAAGTAGAAGCTCTGCTCAATTCAGCAATGCACCAGGGGACACGCAGGCAGTAAAAATGATGTCACCAAGCCACAGTCATTCTCTAGTGGCACCTCCAGGTTCTCCAGGAAGCATGACTTCATGTTCTTCCCTCTACTTACCAGGCATTTTTCAGAGCCCAAAAAGACAAGCAAAACCCCTAGGCTTTGGCTTGAGCACTCCTGTGTCACCTACTCCACTTTCAAATCAACCCACAATCCATCAGAATAACAGTCCTCAGAGAAACCAGCAAGAAACTCAGGTCCAGCCTGTTTCTGGCATGCAGATGCCCTCAGAGCTTTTTAAAAACTTGTTCACCATTCACTCCCTTGGACTGTCAGGTAGGCCTCAAGTTTATTTTTACATTTTATTGTAAGCCTTGACTTTTTTGCTCTTCAATGTGGGGTTAAAGCAGTTTCTTAACCAATACCAAACCGGTTAGCTTTTCCTATCCCATTTGACGTTTAGCACATGCTTTTATCCAAAGCGACAAGAAGGGCCTTGTTCAGGTGGCTCAACAATGGGTGATGGGACTCAAACCAGTATCTTAACCAATTAGCTGTGACCAGTATCTTAACCACTGAGCTGCCACTGCCATGTCAAAAAATGGACTTTGCAAATGTGTATTTAGGTAAAAATATGTGAACCATCTTTATCAATAGACCATAGTTATCTATCACAGCTGCCATGTTTCATTCCCCTTTTTATGTTTCATGTAAACCTTCTCCTGGATTTCTGAGTAATGATTTTATCAACATTTTGACTATTTTTGGTTAAGCTGTCAACTGAAAAGGTTCAACATTTATGGTTCAAATGTTCCTTTGTCTAGAAGAGGGCCAGTCAGGGTCCATGCAAGACTCCCAGCAAAACCAGGGAAACAGTACAGAGTTCTGCAGTGGTATGCAGCGTTTCCTACCGGCTGTACAGAAAGCTTTGCTGTTACACTTTAACCAGAGTCAACAGGACTCTGAGTTCCATGGACCTCATAAAAAGCACCCTATTTCTCCTACTAAAAAAGAAAAAGGTGAGAACAAAACTACACTGAATATACAGGGGTTGGACAAAATAACTGAAACACATTTTAGTGTGGGAGGTTTCATGGCTAAATTGGACCAGTCTGGTGGCCAATCTTCATTAATTGTGAAGGTTCAATTAGCAGGGTAAGAGCACAGTTTTGCTCAAAATATTGCAATGCACACAACATTATGGGTGACATACCAGAGTTCAAAAGAGGACAAATTGTTGGTGCACGTCTTGCTGGCGCATCTGTGACCAAGACAGCAAGTCTTTGTGATGTATCAAGAGCCACGGTATCCAGGGTAATGTCAGCATACCACCAAGAAGGACAAACCACATTCAACAGGATTAACTGTGGACGCAAGAGGAAGCTGTCTGAAAGGGATGTTCGGGTGCTAACCCGGATTGTATCCAAAAAACATAAAACCACGGCTGCCCAAATCACGGCAGAATTAAATGTGCACCTCAACTCTCCTGTTTCCACCAGAACTGTCCGTCGGGAGCTCCACAGGGTCAATATACACGGCCGGGCTGCTATAGCCAAACCTTTGGTCACTCGTGCCAATGCCAAACGTCGGTTTCAATGGTGCAAGGAGCGCAAATCTTGGGCTGTGGACAATGTGAAACATGTATTGTTCTCTGATGAGTCCACCTTTACTGTTTTCCCCACATCCGGGAGAGTTACGGTGTGGAGAAGCCCCAAAGAAGCGTACCACCCAGACTGTTGCATGCCCAGAGTGAAGCATGGGGGTGGATCAGTGATGGTTTGGGCTGCCATATCATGGCATTCCCTTGGCCCAATACTTGTGCTAGATGGGCGCGTCACTGCCAAGGACTACCGAACCATTCTGGAGAACCATGTGCATCCAATGGCGGTGCCGTGTATCAGGATGACAATGCACCAATACACACAGCAAGACTGGTGAAAGATTGGTTTGATGAACATGAAAGTGAAGTTGAACATCTCCCATGGCCTGCACAGTCACCAGATCTAAATATTATTGAGCCACTTTGGGGTGTTTTGGAGAAGCGAGTCAGGAAACGTTTTCCTCCACCAGCATCACGTAGTGACCTGGCCACTATCCTGCAAGAAGAATGGCTTAAAATCCCTCTGACCACTGTGCAGGACTTGTATATGTCATTTCCAAGACCAATTGACGCTGTATTGGCCGCAAAAGGAGGCCCTACACCATACTAATAAATTATTGTGGTCTAAAACCAGGTGTTTCAGTTATTTTGTCCAACACCTGTACAGTATATATATACAGTATATATATATATATATATATATATATATATATATATATATATATATTTATATATTTATATACAGTGTATCACAAAAGTGAGTACACCCCTCACATTTTTGCAAATATTTCATTAGATCTTTTCATATAGACATGAAACTTGGATATAACTTAGAGTAGTCAGTGTACAGCTTGTATAGCAGTGTAGATTTACTGTCTTCTGAAAATAACTCAACACACAGCCATTAATGTCTAAATAGCTGGCAACATAAGTGAGTACACCCCACAGTGAACATGTCCAAATTGTGCCCAAATGTGTCATTGTCCCTCCCTGGTGTCATGTGTCAAGGTCCCAGGTGTAAATGGGGAGCAGGGCTGTTAAATTTGGTGTTTTGGGTACAATTCTCTCATACTGGCCACTGGATATTCAACATGGCACCTCATGGCAAAGAACTCTCTGAGGATGTGAGAAATAGAATTGTTGCTCTCCACAAAAATGGCCTGGGCTATAAGAAGATTGCTAACACCCTGAAACTGAGCTACAGCATGGTGGCCAAGGTCATACAGCGGTTTTCCAGGACAGGTTTCACTCGGAACAGGCTTCGCCAGGGTCGACCAAAGAAGTTGAGTCCACGTGTTCGGCGTCATATCCAGAGGTTGGCTTTAAAAAATAGACACATGAGTGCTGCCAGCATTGCTGCAGAGGTTGAAGACGTGGGAGGTCAGCCTGTCAGTGCTCAGACCATACGCCGCACACTGCATCAACTCGGTCTGCATGGTCGTCATCCCAGAAGGAAGCTGACGCACAAGAAAGCCCGCAAACAGTTTGCTGAAGACAAGCAGTCCAAGAACATGGATTACTGGAATGCCCTGTGGTCTGACGAGACCAAGATAAACTTGTTTGGCTCAGATGGTGTCCAGCATGTGTGGCGGCGCCCTGGTGAGCAGTACCAAGACAACTGTATCTTGCCTACAGTCAAGCATGGTGGTGGTAGCATCATGGTCTTGGGCTGCATGAGTGCTGCAGGCACTGGGGAGCTGCAGTTCATTGAGGGAAACATGAATTCCAACATGTACTGTGACATTCTGAAACAGAGCATGATCCCCTCCCTTCGAAAACTGGGCCTCATGGCAGTTTTCCAAAAGGATAACGACCCCAAACACAACCTCCAAGATGACAACTGCCTTGCTGAGAAAGCTGAAGGTAAAGGTGATGGACTAAACCCAATTGAGCACCTGTGGCGCATCCTCAAGTGGAAGGTGGAGGAGTTCAAGGTGTCTAACATCCACCAGCTCCGTGATGTCATCATGGAGGAGTGGAAGAGGATTCCAGTAGCAACCTGTGCAGCTCTGGTGAATTCCATGCCCAGGAGGGTTAAGGCAGTGCTGGATAATAATGGTGGTCACACAAAATATTGACACTTTGGGCACAATTTGGACAATTTGGACAATTTGGACACCCCATCACTGTGGGGTGTACTCACTGATGTTGCCAGCCATTTAGACATTAATGGCTGTGTTGAGTTATTTTCAGAAGACAGTAAATCTACACTGCTATACAAGCTGTACACTGACTACTCTAAGTTATATCCAAGTTTCATGTCTATAGTGTTGTCCCATGAAAAGATATAATAAAATATTTGCAGAAATGTGAGGGGTGTACTCACTTTTGTGATACACTGTATATATATATATATATATACACACAGCGGGGGAAATAAGTATTGAACGCATCAACATTTTTCTCAGTAAATGTATTTCTAATGGGACTATTGACATGAAATTTTCACCAGATGTTGGTAACAACCCAAGTAATCCACACATATAAAGCAGTCAAAACAAATAAGTCCAAAAATTAAGTTATGTGTAATAAAGTGAAATGACACAGGGAAAAAGTATTGAACACATGAAGAAAAGGAGGTGCAAAAAGGCATGGAAAGCCAAACACCAGCTGAAATCTGTCAGTATTTAGAAAGCAATCCTGCCCCTATCAGTGCAAATTAATATCAGCTGGTTTAGTCCTAATTGGTGGCCTACAAAAAGGTTTCTTATTAGCAAGGTGTCACACAAGAAGCATCTTGTGATGGGTAAAAGCAAAGAGCTCTCTGAAGACCTTCGCAACCTTATTGTTGCAAAACATACTGATGGTATTGGTTACAGACATATTTCTAAACTTCTGAATGTTCCAGTGAGCACCGTTGGGGCCATTATCCGGAAGCGGAAAGAACATCATTTAACCATAAACCGGCCACGGCCAGGTGCTCCTCGCAAGATTTCTGACAGAGGAGTCAAAAGAATAATCAGAAGAGTTGTCCAAGAGCCAAGGACCACTCGCGGAGAGCTTCAGAAAGACCTGGAATTAGCAGGTACAGTTGTTTCAAAGAAAAGTATAAGTAATGCACTCAACCGCCATGGCCTTTATGCACGCTCACCGCGCAAGACTCCATTTCTGAAGAAAAAGCATGTTAAAGCTCGTTTAAAGTTTCTTGCACAACATTTGGACAAGCCTATAAAATACTGGGAGAATACAGTCTGGTCAGATGAGACCAAAATTGAACTCTTTGGATGTCATAGCACACACCATGTTTGGAGGAGAAAAGGCACTGCACATCACCCCAAAAACACCATACCAACAGTGAAGTTTGGAGGTGGGAACATCATGGTGTGGGGCTGTTTCTCAGCATATGGTACTGGTAGACTTCATGTAATTGAAGAAAGGATGAATGGAGAAATGTACCGAGACATTCTTGATAAGAATCTGCTGCCATCTACAAGGATGCTGAAGAAGAAACGAGGGTGGACATTTCAGCAAGACAATGATCCCAAACACACAGCCAAGGAAACTCTCAAGTGGTTTCAGAGAAAGAAAATAAAGCTGCTAGAATGGCCCAGTCAATCACCCGACTTGAATCCAATTGAAAATCTATGGAAAGAACTGAAAATCAGAGTTCATAGAAGAGGCCCCCGGAAGCTTCATGATCTGAAGACAGTTTGTGTGGAAGAATGGGCCAAAATCACACCTGAACAATGCATGCGACTAGTTTCTCCATACAGAAGGCATCTTGAAGCTGTCATTACCAACAAAGGCTTTTCTACTAAATATTAAATAAATTTCAGTAAGCGTGTTCAATACTTTTTCCCTGTGTCATTTCACTTTATTACACATAACTTAATTTTTGGACTTATTTGTTTTGACTGCTTTATATGTGTGGATTACTTGGGTTGTTACCAACATCTGGTGAAAATTTCATGTCAATAGTCCCATCAGCAATATATTTACTGAGAAAAATGTTGATGCGTTCAGTACTTATTTCCCCCGCTGTATATATATGTGTGTGTGTGTGTGTATATATATATATATTTAAAATGACAAGTCTGTTCACATTAGTGAGCAAAAGTGAGGATCTTTTCCTGTTCATAACCCTGCCACTGAAAACAGGCGCTCATAATATGAACCATTTCTAGATGCAACACCAGTGGTGTAACTAGGAGCTCATGGGCCCCAGTGCAAAAAAAAAATTGGGGCCCCATCAACAAATTGCATATGCTGATAGCTGATCAGAATGAATTAAAAGTACTCACTCAGAAGTTACACTTCAATTAATAACTGTAATTTTGTCTAGTGATGATTTCTCACACTTTTTGAAAACAAAAATGATTATTTAAAATACCCGATATATGAAGCAGCAGCAGCTTGAGTAATTTGTAACTCACGGCGCAAACTGTAAAAGACCGATGTTATCTCTATACAGTATAAACACAATGTTACTGTGTTAAAGCAGCGCAAATTAAAATTTATATATATATATATATATTAGGGCTGTCGAAGTTAACGCGATAATAACGCATTAACGCAATCTCAATTTAACGCGATTAAAAAAAATAGTGCCGTTAACGCAAATTCTAGTTCATGTTGAGACTTGACTGGTAGAACCAACGTTTTAATGTCGGACTTGCCACCGTTTTTCATTTGCGGTTTGTTAAAATAATATAACTGAGCGTCGTAGGGATGCACTTGCATAATAAAGAAATAAATACACGCTATATTCACAAGTTGTCGGGAGCAAAACACTTTATTAACTTAATCTGTTATGGCACTGAATACCGGAGTCAAGCACGCTAGTCCATGAACTATGGAAGCCCCAAAAGGGTCAAAACACACTCACTTCGTGTAGAAACGTCCACTTTTCACATTTCACTTAAAAAACCTTGTTTTCTATAACATTTACACAGATTTTATTTAATGCGATTAATCGCGATTAACTATATGAAATTCTGAGATTAATCGCGATTACATTTTTTAATCGTTTGACAGCCCTAATATATATATATATTAGAGATGGGACGATCGATCAGCTATGAATCGGTATCGGCCGATTTTTAATCAAAATATGCTTTCGGCGATCGGCGATATTTCCTAAAAGTAGCCGATCCGATCGTGTGATATATAAAGACCACGTTAAGTTAACAGCTCAGTGGATCGATCCAGACTTTGAGCTACGACGCGCCAACCATCACATCACCATTCATCAACCATCGTACAGAAACCATCGTGAAAGCTCTTCATGACCTAAAATAACATCATTAACGTTGTGCATCATACATACGATGTAATTTTGCTGATTGTAATATTTACTTTAAAAAGATAATTCAACCCGGTCACATCTGAGTCGATTCTATCAGCACGTTATATAAACTCCTGGTTCACTTTGGTAAATCGTAAGCGGTTCTTACTTGTGATGTAGATGAGAACAGAAAATGTTACAGAGCCAATCCGAGGCAAAAGTTTATTCATTACCAAATTCGTTAGTTCAGGATCATCTGCTAAACTTTTAGGGTAATCAGAACTTTTAGCTCCACAGACGGAACGAGTCTGACTCGGTGACCGCTCTGTGGTAATAGCGGTTTAATTAAGCTTTTTAATGAAGCTTTTTAATGTAAGAAAGTCACACAAAATGTTCTGTAGTAGCTGGTGTTTATTTAAAACCACGACATTTATTAATAACAGTAAAAACGGAGAGAGAAACTTACGCGTCACATTCGACTCCTGAATCAGAATCATTTAAAGCGACACTGTGAACAAAGCGTTTTTTTTTAAAGAAACACACACACGCTGTTGCTTTCGGTTTATTTTCACTGTGAGGCTCTTTTTAAGTTTTTTTCAGACTAAACTGGATAACATTAAACCTGTGTGTGTGTGTGTGGTCAGTTAGACTAATAAGATATGTCTCCTGTGGGTGAAAAAAATAATTGTTTGGTTACTTTATTATTTACTGCTGATTTTGCGCTAAAAATTGCATGTCGGAGATCGCAATCGGTGCCAAAAACCCCGATCGTCCCATCTCTAATATATATATATATATATATATATATGTAGGGTGAGGCAAAAGTCGCAGGACACTTATTTCAGAAACGAAAGGGAAAATGACAAATCTGAATACCCCAGCAAGTAATGGGTGAGGGGGCCTATGTCCGGAACATGGCCGCCATATTGGATCAAGGGCAAGTTCTTCCAGTGGGGAAGGTGGTCATGTACAGTGGTGTTCAAAAAAATAGCAGTGATTTTAAAACGGTGAATAAAGCACAAAATCATTATAATAACTTTTATTTCCATAAATGCAAATGCACTGAAAATACTACACTTGCAATTCAAATTCAAAACATTAACAAAATTTAGCCAGTTTGTGTTGATCCTTTACAGAAAGTTAAGAAAAATGAATATTAGGCTGTTTAAAAAAATAGCAGTGCCAGCATTTTTCTTTAAAAACTCAAAAAATGTATCTATAAACTGAAAATGTTCGAGGTTTTACTTTACTTTAAATTACTGAACTAATATTTAGTGGCATAACAATTGTTTCCAAGATCTGTGTTGCATAGAGCGACCAACTTCTGGCACCTCTGAACAGGTATTCCAGTCCAGGGTGATTAGACTACATTCCACCATGGTATGAAAAACATCCCCATATCATAATTTTGTACCACCATGCTTTATTGTCTTCAGTGTACTTTGGCTTGAATTAAGTGCTCGGGGGTTGTCTGACATACTGTCTATGGCCACTCGACCCAAAAAGAACAATTTTGCTTTCATCAGTCCACAAAATGTTGAGCCATTTCTCTTTGGACCAGTCACTGTTCCTTGGCAAATTTGAACCCATTCAGGACGTGTCTTTTTCTTAACAACGGGACTTTGCAAGGAGTTCTTGCTGGTAAATTGGCTTCACGTAATCATCTTCTGTACTCACTGGTAATTTTAGATGTTCCTTGATCTTTCTGGAGGTGATCATTGGCTGAGTATTTGCCATTTTGGCTATTCTTCGATCCTTTTGAACAGTAGTTCTATGCTTCCTTCCGCGTCTTTCAGGTTTTGGTTTTCACTTCAAGGCATTTGAGATCATTGTAGCTGAGCAGCCTATAATTTGCTGCACTTCTCTGTATTCTTTTCCCTCTACAAGCAACTTTTTAATCAAAGTACACTGTTCATCAGAACAATGTCTGGAACAACCCATTTTATCCAGTATTTCAGAAGGAAATGTGCTATGTGCAACATTTGCCACCCTCCTAAATTAAATAAGGACCAAAATTGACACCTGTTCTTCTGAATTAATGACTTCACCAATTGAAATCCTCACTGCTATTATTTTGAACAAACCCCTTTCAATCAATGCTTCGATTACTCAGAATAAGTGGCATGCATGTCCTAATTTTTGGGTTTGTTTTGTTTTCATTACTCTACTACACTTTCAAGTAAATTATTTGCTATGTAGAAATATCACTTTTACTAAAAACAGTGATTTATCGGGTTAATGATGTTGGACTGCTATTTTTTTGAACACAACTGTAGCATATCAAAGAAGACCAGAGTTTTCTCGGAAATCGATTGCCGCAATCAGATTTGCAATATCTCTGTGTATCAAAAGTTATCAACACAGAAATTTGCAACTACAACCGGGAACATTCCCTGTGATGCACAGCTATTTGACATGTTCAATGTATTGTTCCAATGACCAGGGAATTGAATATCCAGCCACTTATGAACACCTGCTCCGTAGTGTGGTGGAGCCCCATCCTGTTGGAAATAACAGGGGAAAATGCCATCTTCGGTCAGAATGGATGAGAACACTGTTTCCTGTAGCATTGTCAGGTAGCGCTGAGCATTTAAGGTCTGGTCGATGAAAATTGGTCTGATTACATGGGTGCCCCATATTCCACACCACACCATAACCTTCACATCACCTACGACTTTGGTGTCTGCCGTCCAGTGAGGGTTTTCGTCACTTCAGTACATCACGTTCTGGCGGTTGACCTCACCACTGACATAAAAATTGGCCTCGTCACTGAACAGAATGCTCTGTGCGAATGCGGGATCCCGTTGATGTTGGTCTAACGCCCAGGTGCAGAACTCGACACGTCTATCAGGGTCATCCTCTGATAGTTTCTGCTGCAGCTGGATCTTGAAGGGGTGCCACTTATTGGTATGAAGAATCCGTACAAGGGATGACTGGCTCTTCTGCGAGACATCGCGTGCTGCGTCGTGGACTTTTCGCAAAGGCTGCCAAAACCATTGTTGAGGTTCCTTCGTTGGTCTTCGGACGACCACTACGTGGCTTGTTGTCCACAGTTCCGGTTTCTCTGAATTTGGCTATGAGGGATGCAACAGTGCTGTGTGAAATTGGTGGTCTTTCTGGGTGTCAGTTGTTGAAGTCTGCAGCTATGATACGGCAGCTGCGTTCCCTGGACATCAGAATCACCTCAATCCTCTCTTCTGTCAATTCCATCTTCAGTTACCTGTAACGAACAACAAAAGTTTTAAATTTCTGTGTTGATAACTTTTGAACCACAAGAGATATTGCAAATCAATTGTGGCAATCTGGTCTTCTTTGATATGCTACATGACCACCTTCCCATTGGAAAAAACTTGCCCTTGATCCAATATGGCGGCTTTCAAGATGGCGGCCATGTTTCGGACATAGCCTAAATGATTGGCCCCTCATCCATTACTTGCTGGGGTATTCAGATGTCATTTTCCCTTTTGTTTCTGAAATAAAAGAGTGTCCTGCAACTTTTGACTCACCCTGTACAGTGGGGCCAAAAAGTATTTAGTCAGCCACTGATTGTGTAAGTTCTCCTACTTAGAAAGATGAGAGAGGTCTGTAATTTTCATCATAGGTACACTTCAACTATGAGAGATGAAATGAGAAAAAAAAATTCAGGAAATCACATTGTAGGATTTTTAAAGAATTTATTTGTAAATTATGGTGGAAAATAAGTATTTGGTCAATAACAAACAAGCAAGATTTCTGGCTCTCACAGACCTGTAACTTCTTCTTTAAGAAGCTCTTCTGTCCTCCACTCGTTACCTGTATTAATGGCACGTGTTTGACATCGTTATCTGTATAAAAGACACCTGTCCACAACCTCAAACAGTCAACCATGGCCAAGACCAAAGAGCTGTCGAAGGACACCAGGAAGAAAATTGTACACCTGCACCAGGCTGGGAAGAGTGAATCTACAGTACAATAGGCAAGCAGGTTGGTGTGAATAAATCAACTGTGGGAGCAATTGTAAGAAAATGGAAGACATACAAGACCATTGATAATCTCCCTTGATCCCGTGGGGTCAAAATAATCATGAGAACGGTGAGCAAAAATCCCAGAACTACACGGAGGGACCTGATGAATGACCTGCAGAGAGCTGGGACCAAAGTAACAAAGGGACCATCAGTAACACACTATGCCGAGAGGGACTCAAATCCTGCAGTGCCAGGCGTGCCCCCCTGCTTAAGCCAGTACATGTCCAGGCCCGTCTGAAGTTTGCCAGAGAGCATATGGATGATCCAGAAGAGGATTGGGAGAATATCATGTGGTCAGATGAAACCAAAATGGAACTTTTTGGTAAAAACTCAACTCATCGTGTTTGGAGGAAGAAGAAGAACCCAATAACACCATACCTACTGTGAAGCATGGGGGTGGAAACATCATGCTTTGGGGCTGTTTTTCTGCAAAGGGGACAGGACGACTGATCCGTGTTAAGGGAAGAATGAACAGGGCCATGTATCGTGAGATTTTAAGCCAAAACTTCTTTCCATCAGTGAGAGAATTGAAGATGGAACGTGGCTGGGTCTTCCAGCATGACAATGATCCCAAACACACCGCTCGGGCAACGAAGGAGTGGCTCCGTACAAAGCATTTCAAGGTCCTGGAGTGGTCTAGCCAGTCTCCAGACCTCCCATAGAAAATTTGTGGAGTCCGTGTTGCCCAACGACAGCCCCAAAACAATACTGCTCTAGAGGAGATCTGCATGGAGGAATGGGCCAAAATACCAGCTACAGTGTGTGCAAACCTGGTGAAGACTTACAGGAAACGTTTGACCTCTGTCTTTGCCAACAAAGGTTATGTTACAAAGTATTGAGTTGAACTTTTGTTATTGACCAAATACTTATTTTCCACCATAATTTACAAATAAATTCTTTAAAAATCCTACAATGTGATTTCCTGGATTTTTTTTTCTCATTTTGTCTCTCATAGTTGAAGTGTACCTATGATGAAAATTACAGACCTCTCTCATCTTTCTAAGTAGGAGAAACCTGCACAATCAGTGGCTGACTAAATACTTTTTGGCCCCACTGTATATATGCATTTAATCACACTTACAACTGTACAGTATGTCTTTAATTACAGTTTTAATTAGTGTTTTTTTTTTTTTTTATTTTTTTTTTTTTTTATAAATACTCTTTAGTTCATACAACAAATTGGAATTCGAGTGATGAAGATGGCAGCAGTGTTTTAAAGACCCTGAAAAAGCAGGACAAAATGCTGAAAGCTCAACACTCCCAGGCTCATGTTCAACATTTTGTTATGGACCCCAGGCTTTACAAGAAAAGAGCTCTTCCTGCTAATTCCTGTGTAATGACCAACTTTGGACAGCACATACTAGACACTGGTAAAGATGATAAGACTATTATTGACCCGAGACAGACCAAAGATCCCTATATGACAAAACCTGTGAGCTTGTCGAAGGTGGATTCCCACCACAGCCTGCCTCAAAAGCCTTCTGCTACAGAGGAAGATGAGGAGGAGTGGAAGCTGAGGGATCAGACTGCCCTGATACCACTAGATTCTCGTCCGGGAGCCTCACTGCAGGACCCTCGTTGTCAGATTAAACAGTTCAGCCACATTCGGGTGGACTTCTTTCTGCAGCGACCAGCCTTTGCTCACAGTGTGGTTTGGGCACCTGAGGACCTTATCCCACTAATGATTCCCAAAAAGGAACTCTCCATTAATCTGCCTCTATCCCCCCTAATTGCAGATGCCCAGCTTAATCATAGGCAATCAAGCTTGTCAGACCGTACTTTCTTGTCTGCCCGGAATACATTAAACACCAGCTTATCTGCTACTCACCTTAGTGAAGATGTAGATGGATTAGGCATCACCACTGGGATGACTCGGGAGCATCCAGACAAACCAACAAATCCTCTGACTCACAAAGTGTTGGATCCCAGAATTAATCGGTCAGGGAGCCTTGACTCAAAGAGGCCTGCTAATAGAGAAGGCTGCTCTAGTTTAGGGATTGCAGATCCTCTACTACAAAGAAGTGCAGCTCACCAGACTACCACTTTAGCTAAGCTTGATACTGATAAGCCTCCCCCATATGTACCTCATCTGGCATCTTCTGCATCAAATATTGAACTGAGAAGCCCCACCACATTGCTTGGGGCTGTCAGCTTATATGATCCTCGAATCCACACTTTGCTCTCCCCAAATCAGGAGACAAAGAAGCTCTGGAAAAAGGAAGAAATGCTAAAACAGTCTGTAAAATGTAAGAGCCTCCTTTTTCCGCAGGTCTTATCCACACCACAAGAAGCATCTGAACAGGTGGCCAATGATTCAAACAAAAAAATTCAGACCAATGACAGTCAGTTATACGTGGCAGCACCTGTCATGCACAACCTGCCAGTCAAGCCGCTGGCAGGGCTCATACGCCCAGCTTTCACAGATGCCCCACAAAACAGACCAAGTAATCAAGCTGCCAGAGTGCAGGAGGAGGAGGATGAAAAGAAAGATGTAAAAGAAAAAGAGAAGAGAAACATCCTGTTAAGGGATGTGTTTAAGACCTTTGACCCAACCGCATCACCATTTTGTCATTAAACACTGCTGAACACTGATTGAATCATTTTATCTTTGCCAAGCATTTTCCTGGTATCTCACTAATTGTTTGTAAGTGTTTTTGTATTTATTTACATTTGGTACATATTCCTTGTAACTGATATGATGAGGTGGTGATGTCATTATTTTCACCTAGTTATAACATAAATACACTCTGAACAACGATCTGCAGTGTGACAGTGCCACATGAAGAGACAGTATGAAATCTTACTTACACATATAGAAGGATTCTCATTAATTTAGTTTATTGGCTTAATAATTTGCTCTTGTACAGTTTATACAAAATTATAGAAGATTAACTAGTCAATGACTAAAAGGTAAAATCTTACAGACCTTTTTAATGAAGCTGTTGTGAGATTATGTATAACATTTTATGATGTAATACTGTGTTAAGTTTGCAAATACCGCTATTGTACTGTTATTGTCTGTCCCTTTTTTCCAAAATAATACTTTGTAATTTTTTTTTATTTGTCCTGAGGAAACAGCAAGACAGATGCAACAAACAAATTGACAAGAACACTTGCCTTTCTTGTGCGGGGAGCTTGCTGAACAGCACTATTTTACAGGCTACATTACATTAAAATTGTACTTTATTGATATTGAAAGATCGTACGTCATTTGCAACTTTTTAAAGAAGTGTGCTTTAAATTAAATGGCCAAATAGTGACTTTTCACATGAGTGTAATCATAATTATTCATTTTGTGTACATTACCATTCACTTTACTTATATCCCTTCAGTACACTGATGGGTAATGTCAGGCTTGGTGCTGCAAGGTGCAGTGAAGTCTTGCGAAGACCTAGGTTATCAGTTTCAGTATTCATCTGCTCTTGGGCTCTGTGAATAAGCAGTTTCTTTTTCCAGTCTATGCACAGGGAGGCTGCTTTTGCTGCTTCAGAGTTGTGCTCAGGTTGTCTTATGCCCTTTCACATTAAAAGAAACATTGGTTGCCAGTAGATATCTTGTAAACATTTCATGTTTCCATTTATTTCCTTATATAGTCAACTTCAAATACAGCGATATGTTTAATTATATTAATTAAATCCTTTATTTTCTATGATTCTTATTATCGATTTGATCACATTTGTAAAACAATTTTTTTAACATGTATTACCTTTATACAAGCAGTTTCTACAGCTTGTATCACTTGAATAACGGTCTGAAGCAAACTTTGTGCATTTTTCACCAGTATTTCATCCGAGGATTTGCACATGGGAGTCACTGCATTAACACTGTAAAGAGAGCATGCACATCTGCATCACATCATATTTGTATGCTTAATTATTAGTTTGTTGTAGAGCTACATGGTGTTAAATTTGAACTATAGTTAGAAATGACCTAAACTTCATTATCAGTTTGGCAATTACTGCATCCTGATATTTACCTGGAAAGAATGGTGAGCTGGTTAGTAACAGTAAGAATCTGCTCTGATATGATGTACATCTCCTTGGTTGAGTGTTTGTCCAGGCAATAATCAGCTATAACTTTAACAAACTGGGTAATGGTCTGACTACTCATGATCAAATCTTTAGTCAATGCTACAAAAGCATCTTTACTCTGCAAATAAATCAGAAGTAGTCAAAATGATTTTTTTAACATTGAATGTGGTTAAAACATTTTCATGTTAACTTTTACCTGAATTGGCCCTTTTCGTTTTAAATATAAGGTCATTTGATGGATTTTCTCAGCCATTTCTTTGGTTACCTTGACAATATGGTTACCATCAACATCCCATCTCTTTGCCTCTTGCTTTATGAAAACTGAAGTGTAAGTGAAAATTGGATTCACAGAGCTGGATCCTGTAACTCCATGACTTCCCAGAGATGCCTGCTCGTACATTACATAAACATACAGTTTTAACAAAAACATGATATTCTTTAGGTAGTATAATATATACAAACCCCATTTTATAAAATACAATACAAACAAGAGTCTGTCATTTAATTCTCCTAAACGTTTACTAAATACAAAGAAAATATTTTTGATGTGTTTTTTTTTTTTAAATGACAGTTGTATTTTATACACTTCAATAAAAGTTCCAACTTCATGCCTGTAACACACTTAAAAATAGTTGGACACTGGCAAAAGAGTAAAAGTATAGAAGTTTCACTGTTTTAAAAAGTTACACAATAAGCACGTGAAATGGAAACAGGTGAGAGTATCTGTTGGTGCATGCTCAATAATCCAGGTACACAAATCCACAAAGTTGAATCAGTTCATCTGGACACAAGTTTGTTGTAGAGATACGTTTCGTCACTCGATCCGAATGACTTCTTCAGTCTGAGCTGGTGTTGAATAATCCAACCTTATATGCAGTTGATTTGCATAACGATGGAACCGGTGATCAGGTCCATATGCAATTCACAAGAAAAGAAGGCACTAAGGTCCTACTCAGGGACACCACCGAGTCATTGGTTCAGATATGTGGACAACACCTGGGTTAAAATAAAATCAGAGGAAGTACCACATTTCACGGACCACATCAACTCGGTGGACAAACACATCAAGTTCACAAGGGAGAATGCAAGCAACAATGTTTTAGCCTTCTTAGACTGTGAAATTGCTAGTAAAGATGGGGGACGTTTGAAAGTAAATGTGTACCGCAAACCAACACACACGGACCAGTACTTAAGGTTTGACTCCCATTATCCATTGGAGCACAAACTAGGAGTCATCAGGACGCTGCACCACTGGGCAAACAGCATCCCCACAGACACTACGGCCAAGGATAGAGAGAAATCTCATGTCAAGAAGGCCCTGGGTGAATGTGGTTATCCCAACTGGGCATTCGTAAAAGTGGGAAAAATGCCCAAACACAGCTCCAGTGGATCGATGGGAGGAGAAGAACAACCGCGGTCTAAACGCAAACCAGTGGTGATTCCGTATGTGGCGGGAGTATCAGGACAATTAAGACGGATATTCTCCAAACACTGTGTTTTAGTTGCTTTCAAACCCCAGAAAACGCTATGCCAGAAATTAGTTCACCCTAAGGACCGGGTTCCTCGACACAAACAGAGTAACGTAGTGTATGCTGTTAGGTGCCAGGAGGATTGTCGGGAACTGTACATCGGGGAAACTAAACAACCACTGGCGAAACGGATGGCCCAACATAGAAGATCAACCTCTTCTGGCCAGGACTCCGCAGTTTACACCCACCTGCAAGCCAGCGGCCACTCATTTAATGATGAAGATGTGCAGATCCTTGACAAGGAGGAACGCTGGTTTCAACGTGGAGTCAAAGAGGCCATTTACGTGAAGAGGGAACGACCATCCCTGAACCGGGGAGGGGGACTGAGAGTACATCTCTCACCATCATACAACGCCGTAATAGGAGCTTTACCCCAATCATGTGTGAAAGACACACATGACCATTGTAATTAATGGTCATTGTGAATTGCATATGGACCTGATCACCGGTTCCATTGTTATGCAATGGGCAGTGATCGGTCGTTATGCAAATCAACTGCATATAAGGTTGGGGTATTCAACACCAGCTCAGACTGAAGAAGTCATTTGGATTGAGTGACGAAACGTATCTCTACAACAAACTTGTGTCCAGATGAACTGATTCAACTTTGTGGAGGTGAGAGTATCATGATTGGGTATAAAACGAGTATTGAAAACAAGGCTCAATTAGGGTCATGGCTCACCGTGTTGTGCCAAACTTTGAGAGAGAATTGTTTACAAAAAACATTTCTTAATGTAGGATTGCACATAATTTAGGTATTTTACCATCTATTGTACTTCATGTTATAAAAACTTTTAGGGAACCCAGAGAAATCTCCATGTAGGGCAAGGTCAGAAATCACTGTTAAATGTAACTACATAACTACACCACCGTTGTCACTTAACAGTTTGTTGCAGCGTCAAAAAAAAAATTGTAGTAAATGATTAGTATCATTTTTAAAATGTAATTAACAGGAAAGGTGATGGAACTGGTAAAATGTGGTATTAAATTTTAAATTTGTGTATATTTACAAAATACAATGAAGTTGGTCAGTGAAAACATTGAAAATCTTTTTGATGTACTTTTGTCAGGTAATTAAATGTTCAAAAGAATAAACAAAGTTCATTATTCAGATTGTACTAAAATTGTACTGATAACACTATTTGAATTTCAAAATGTTCTTTCAAATGCATTTAAACATTGTATATAGCTATGGCCAAAAATATTGGCACCCCTGCTCTTCTTCCATAACATTGTTGCAAATAAAAATACTTTGGTTTTATATGTTTATTTCTTTGATTTGTATTAAAACAACACAAAAAGGTCAAGTATGATATAATTCTAAGCAGAACTAAAGAGACTGAATGCATTTTTGGCACCTTCTCAAAATGTGTAAAGTATAATTGAATGTCAGTTATGTGATGCATCTTTAATTTGTACTGCAGGTCCTGCCAATATAGAAATCACACAGTCAATTATGTTTGGGTAGATTCACAACTGGCCAATTGCACAGCTAAGATTTAAACCTGGATCTCAGCAATGGTGGGCTAGTGTATAGACCACTGCACCACCAGAGATAAACATATAAATGCCAAAGCATTTAATAACAATAAGAAAAATAAAATAATATATATGTGTGTGTGTGTGTGTGTGTTTTTCATGCTTAATAGCAATGTATTTATAAGCATTGGAACTGTGTTATCTATGAACTTTTAAAGTTTTTGTTTGTTGATGTGGGTGCATTTTTGCCTCTCTCTATATATACAATTTTATCAAGGAGATCCACAGACAGTTCCTTGGACTCCATGGCTTGTATTATTTGTCCGAACAATGCAGTGTAAAGTGGGTCCTTATAGACCCAGTTGTATGTATGTATGTATGTATGTATGTACAGTGTATCACAAAAGTGAGTACACCCCTCACATTTCTGCAGATATTTAAGTATATCTTTTCATGGGACAACACTGACAAAATGACACTTTGACACAATGAAAAGTAGTCTGTGTGCAGCTTATATAACAGTGTAAATTTATTCTTCCCTCAAAATAACTCAATATACAGCCATTAATGTCTAAACCACCGGCAACAAAAGTGAGTACACCCCTAAGAGACTACACCCCTAAATGTCCAAATTGAGCACTGCTTGTCATTTTCCCTCCAAAATGTCATGTGATTTGTTAGTGTTACTAGGTCTCAGGTGTGCATAGGGAGCAGGTGTGTTCAATTTAGTAGTACAGCTCTCACACTCTCTCATACTGGTCACTGAAAGTTCCAACATGGCACCTCATGGCAAAGAACTCTCTGAGGATCTTAAAAGACGAATTGTTGCGCTACATGAAGATGGCCAAGGCTACAAGAAGATTGCCAACACCCTGAAACTGAGCTGCAGCACAGTGGCCAAGATCATCCAGCGTTTTAAAAGAGCAGGGTCCACTCAGAACAGACCTCGCGTTGGTCGTCCAAAGAAGCTGAGTGCACGTGCTCAGCGTCACATCCAACTGCTGTCTTTGAAAGATAGGCGCAGGAGTGCTGTCAGCATTGCTGCAGAGATTGAAAAGGTGGGGGGTCAGCCTGTCAGTGCTCAGACCATACGCCGCACACTACATCAAATTGGTCTGCATGGCTGTCACCCCAGAAGGAAGCTTCTTCTGAAGTCTCTACACAAGAAAGCCCGCAAACAGTTTGCTGAAGACATGTCAACAAAGGACATGGATTACTGGAACCATGTCCTATGGTCTGATGAGACCAAGATTAATTTGTTTGGTTCAGATGGTCTCAAGCATGTGTGGCAGCAATCAGGTGAGGAGTACAAAGATAAGTGTGTCATGCCTACAGTCAAGCATGGTGGTGGGAATGCCATGGTCTGGGGCTGCATGAGTGCAGCAGGTGTTGGGGAGTTACATTTCATTGAGGGACACATGAACTCCAATATGTACTGTGAAATACTGAAGCAGAGCATGATCCCCTCCCTCCGGAAACTGGGTCGCAGGGCAGTGTTCCAGCATGATAATGACCCCAAACACACCTCTAAGACGACCACTGCTTTATTGAAGAGGCTGAGGGTAAAGGTGATGGACTGGCCAAGCATGTCTCCAGACCTAAACCCAATAGAACATCTTTGGGGCATCCTCAAGCGGAAGGTGGAGGAGCGCAAAGTCTCGAATATCCGCCAGCTCCGTGATGTCGTCATGGAGGAGTGGAAAAGCATTCCAGTGGCAACCTGTGAAGCTCTGGTAAACTCCATGCCCAGGAGAGTTAAGGCAGTTCTGGGAAATAATGGTGGCCACACAAAATATTGACACTTCAGGAACTTTTACTAAGGGGTGTACTCACTTTTGTTGCCGGTGGTTTAGACATTAATGGCTGTATATTGAGTTATTTTGAGGGAAGAATAAATTTACACTGTTATATAAGCTGCACACAGACTACTTTTCATTGTGTCAAAGTGTCATTTTGTCAGTGTTGTCCTATGAAAAGATATACTTAAATATCTGCAGAAATGTGAGGGGTGTACTCACTTTTGTGATACACTGTATGTATGTTACCGTTTTGAGCTCTGCGTTGTCCACAGGTAGAATGTTCAAAGGATTTGTTTTTGATTGATTCACTTGTCTAGAAGGTGGTGTGACCTTTGAGTTAGGGATCAGTGTGTTATTATCTTCAAAGACATAACTGCATTCTTTGCCCTGCAAACCTAATTTAATTTGATCTATTGTGACATGAGAAATTCCATTCACTTTGTAAAGTTCTTGTACTAGGTAATGTGCTTTGGCTGACCAGCTCTGTGTCTGAATATCAAGGCTTAGAGTCTCAGTGACAGTCTGTGTCTCTACCATAAACTTGGTTTTACTTAATATTTCTGACATCTGAAACAACAGTTGATCATTTATATATCTTAGACTTGATCGCACTTGTGGGTCTCTTATAAAATGAAAACAATCTTGTGTAGTACTTATGGCAGTTTGAACATTTTCTAAGAGCAACTCTGCATTTGTCTCAAAGTGTGTACCAGTCTTTTTTACTTCTAAATCTTTTTTTACTGACCAAGCCATAAAGATGACATTTTGAATTCCTGTTATATAGTCCTCATTAACTTTCCTTAATAGACAAGAAAGTGCTTTCATTTTAATCTGAAGTTGTCTATGTAGAAGCTCTGCTCTTGCAAGTAAAAGGACACCAGTTCTGGATGTTGTATCAAGATCTTTGGCAGCCTGTAAGTAGACTTCAGTGAGTATCTTCACCTCTTGTTGTTCTTTTAAGAGTTTCACTTTATAGCTGTCTTTACACATTGAAGAAGACAGGCTTGCTGCTTCTTGAATTCGAAGTGAGTTTTCCAACATGTTCGCTAACTTTTTTTTTTGTGTCATCTGATGCTTGCTTAGATGTGACCTGCTATAAATGGACCCTCTTTCCAAAGCCCTGTCTACTGAGCTTAGTAGAACTTGAATGGTTAATGCCCAGAGAATACAGGGTCCGTCAAGCTGATTTGACTGAGTTGATTTTGAACCAAGGTGGTCTGTGAGATGTTTTGTATTATTTTGGGCCTTTTTGAGCTTGCTTATCAGATGTGTTCTTTCAATATTGCTCTCACATGATACAGTAATGTTTGCTGACATCACGAGCTGAACTGTGTCTGTACACAAACACATGACCTCTGTGAGTTCTTGGATGCAGGAGTCTGTTATGTTTGGTGAACAGCCATGAATCATAGCTTGGACTGCAAAGTACCACATGCCAACTACTGGAAGCAGGATCTTCTTTGTTTTTTTTATGAGGTCGGAAAACTGAGTGCTGTGTCTATAGACAGTTTCTGTGCTCCTGGCTGAGCTCATAGCTGTCTCTTGTGCTGTCTGGACAAGCAGTGGTGTCAGAGCAACTAGTTTAGATCGAAGAATTTTTATTTCCTGATTAGCAGTTCCTTCTACTATACATGTAGCCTCTTCTGTAGCCTGGGTATAGCAGCTTGAAAGTTCTACAATACCAGTGCATGCTGTATTTAAAGCTTCAACATCTTTGGCTTTAGTAATGTGAACAAGTTCACATAAGAGAGGCAACAAGTCAAGATCTTGAGTAATTTCAGCAGAAGTTGAGTCCATAACTGATGGTATTACCAGTTTGTTGTTTTCAAAATGGTAACTTGTTATATGTTTAACATTTTCTTTCTTATTTTCTTTGTCGTTACACTTTACTAATTCTTCCTTTTTATTTCCATTATATAATTGCACAGAGAGTTCCTGATTATCTGTTGGCTTTTGGGGCTCTGTAATGAGTAGGACTGGACGAGTAGTAGCAGGTTGCCAGACTGCTTCTCGCAATGGGCTAAGCAGATGTGGATGCTGTAGTCCATCTAAACCCTTATAAAGAATATCAAAGACCTTGATGGCCTCTCTGGCACTGTCAGTTAACAAGGAGAATGCATTCCCATGAAAATTGGTGTTAAATGTGTCTGTTGCATACCCTGTTACTTTAGCTACAGAATGCTCAGCTTGTCTAACAAGTATGAGTAAGCCATTGCGGTAGATGGGGTCATCACTCTTATCCAAATGTCTTCTCACAAAACAAATCACCTGGTTCATTCGAACAGTTAGAAATCGCATATATTTTCTCAATAGGTTAAAGTCCTGGTCCTTGTGTGCCTCTACACAGCTATCCAAGTCATTATTCATTTCTTGTACAAAGGGATGTATGATATTCTTTACATTTATGACCTCACAGAATGCATTTTGTAGTTGTTTTGTTTCTTCCACCCATTTATAGTAAAAATGATTCAGTTTATGTGAAGTTCTATGGTACTGCACTGAGTCTTCTCTCAGCTCCTGCAGAAGAACTATGATGCTATCCTTTAGATAGTTAAGGCAGGACATGGAGTTTTCCACATTCTCAACACTTATTTCATCAAAGGCTAAAGCTGAAACAAAGCTGGCTACTTCAAAGATACGGTCTGTGTAAACTATTAAACTCTTAGACAGAGGTTGGATGGGATCCAAATGAAATGCACCATATGGGTCATTTTCAGGGAGGGAATATGTAGTGTTTACAAATTGCTCTATAGGATTTGAGGTTAAGACAAATGTGTCCATTACCAGGTAAATGGTTGCTTTCACCACAGCTTCATCAAGCTTATGGATTTGTTGTATTAAAGAGACATATGTATTATCTTGAAAAACTTTTGACTTCTGCTTATCTTTGCAACCTTTTATCTGCTGTGATATTTGTAGCCACAGGTGAAGAACACGTCTACAATTTGCAGTCAGACAAGATTGAATTTCTTTCCGAGAGCAGTTTGCAACAGCCTTGCTGTAGACTACCAAGTCTAGCAGCACAATGTCAAAGTTAGAGTCTATAAACGAACTGAATTCTCTGTCTGATAGCAACTTCAGTAACATCTTCCACTTGCCGGTATAGTGCCCGTATTTACCTCTGTGCATGCTTTTACAGTTACTCTTGAGTGTGATTATAATATCATTTACAGTGGAGTTGACTAGATGGAAGATGTATTTCTTTGCACCCAGTGCCTCCTCACTGGTTGGGTGTTTGATTGTTAAGTACACAGCAGTGTGAAGCATTGAGATACAACTTCTTAAATTTCCCACAGAGGCTTTCACACTTTGACATCTGTAATCACATACTTCTTCTATCCTTTCCATCACCAAGTTATGAAGCAACAGCATTGCCTTGGAGTATAACTGGAATGCTTTTAGTAATGATTTGAGGTTTGTAGCAACTCCTACTTCGCTCAGGCTAGCCAAAAGCCAATGAGCAGCTGCTGTGATTTTTCTTATGGTTGCATCATCTTCCACCAAAAGAATCTGCTTTAAAAGAAGGTCAGTTTAGTTGATCATCTTAAGAAAAATGATAATTGTGGACACATATTACAAGATAAATTGTAAATATATTGCTTGTTCTATTCACCTAACCTTTAGCACTCCCAGCAGTACATTCTGAGTGGCTTTAACCAGCTCTCCTCTGTGCTCTGTAACTTCTGGCTGTATGCTTAGCTTCTGTGTTTCAAGAAGCACTTGCTGACCAGAAATAATTAGGGATTCTAGCAGTGGACTCATTTCAATCCTCATGATATCATCATCTGACTCTGATATTACTCTGATATTAAGACATAAAACAAATATTATGTCTATTGTGTATTAATTAACTTTAAATACATGCTCTTTTAAATATATATTCCATCATCAAATGCAAACTTAAAGAATGTGTACAGTGTTTCATCAGTGCAATCCAACTCTTTAAAATCTTCTACTTCTTCTGCTGCTTATATAAATCTAATACTTGTGTCTTGAATCACGTATTTGTATAAAGTTATTGTATGAAAACAATTTAATTAAATACAAATTCTATTTCAGAAAAGTTGCCAATGATCAAATGGCTATTAGCATTTTTGTTATTATTGTAATTGGTATAGTCTGACCTTGATGCTACATTAGCCATGTTTCTGGAGGCCTTGGCAACTGCACACCCTGACACCTCCAGCTGTGTGAATTGCTCTGTGTCAGCTTCACTCTCAGACAGCAATAAGAGGTAAAACAGGTGAGTGGCAATGGGGGCCACCACCCTTTCAAGTGAGATGGTTCTCATCAAGTTGTCTTCTGTTAGGAATGCCATCACTTGATAGAAAGAAGATTAACAGAGTACATCAGTGATTGGATACAGCAGGGGTAAACACTAATATACAGTACTGTGCAAAAGTCATAGGCCACCACTATTTTGTGTTTTAGTTGTATTTACCTTGTGTTTACCTGTTGTTTTAGCAAAGTTTTAATGACCATCCATGTATATATATACAGTGTATCACAAAAGTGAGTACACCCCTCACATTTCTGCAGATATTTAAGTATATCTTTTCATGGGACAACACTGACAAAATGACACTTTGACACAATGAAAAGTAGTCTGTGTGCAGCTTATATAACAGTGTAAATTTATTCTTCCCTCAAAATAACTCAATATACAGCCATTAATGTCTAAACCACCGGCAACAAAAGTGAGTACACCCCTAAGAGACTACACCCCTAAATGTCCAAATTGAGCACTGCTTGTCATTTTCCCTCCAAAATGTCATGTGATTTGTTAGTGTTACTAGGTCTCAGGTGTGCATAGGGAGCAGGTGTGTTCAATTTAGTAGTACAGCTCTCACACTCTCTCATACTGGTCACTGAAAGTTCCAACATGGCACCTCATGGCAAAGAACTCTCTGAGGATCTTAAAAGACGAATTGTTGCGCTACATGAAGATGGCCAAGGCTACAAGAAGATTGCCAACACCCTGAAACTGAGCTGCAGCACAGTGGCCAAGATCATCCAGCGTTTTAAAAGAGCAGGGTCCACTCAGAACAGACCTCGCGTTGGTCGTCCAAAGAAGCTGAGTGCACGTGCTCAGCGTCACATCCAACTGCTGTCTTTGAAAGATAGGCGCAGGAGTGCTGTCAGCATTGCTGCAGAGATTGAAAAGGTGGGGGGTCAGCCTGTCAGTGCTCAGACCATACGCCGCACACTACATCAAATTGGTCTGCATGGCTGTCACCCCAGAAGGAAGCCTCTTCTGAAGTCTCTACACAAGCAGTTTGCTGAAGACATGTCAACAAAGGACATGGATTACTGGAACCATGTCCTATGGTCTGATGAGACCAAGATTAATTTGTTTGGTTCAGATGGTCTCAAGCATGTGTGGCGGCAATCAGGTGAGGAGTACAAAGATAAGTGTGTCATGCCTACAGTCAAGCATGGTGGTGGGAATGCCATGGTCTGGGGCTGCATGAGTGCAGCAGGTGTTGGGGAGTTACATTTCATTGAGGGACACATGAACTCCAATATGTACTGTGAAATACTGAAGCTGAGCATGATCCCCTCCCTCCGGAAACTGGGTCGCAGGGCAGTGTTCCAGCATGATAATGACCCCAAACACACCTCTAAGACGACCACTGCTTTATTGAAGAGGCTGAGGGTAAAGGTGATGGACTGGCCAAGCATGTCTCCAGACCTAAACCCAAAAGAACATCTTTGGGGCATCCTCAAGCGGAAGGTGGAGGAGCGCAAAGTCTCGAATATCCGCCAGCTCCGTGATGTCGTCATGGAGGAGTGGAAAAGCATTCCAGTGGAAACCTGTGAAGCTCTGGTAAACTCCATGCCCAGGAGAGTTAAGGCAGTTCTGGGAAATAATGGTGGCCACACAAAATATTGACACTTCAGGAACTTTCACTAAGGGGTGTACTCACTTTTGTTGCCGGTGGTTTAGACATTAATGGCTGTATATTGAGTTATTTTGAGGGAAGAATAAATTTACACTGTTATATAAGCTGCACACAGACTACTTTTCATTGTGTCAAAGTGTCATTTTGTCAGTGTTGTCCCATGAAAAGATAAACTTAAATATCTGCAGAAATGTGAGGGGTGTACTCACTTTTGTGATACACTGTATATATATATATATATATACTGTATATATACTGTATATATATATATATATTAGGGCTGTCACACGATTAAAAATTTTAATCGAGATTAATCGCGATTAAAATTTTTAATCGTGTGACAGCCCTAAATATATATGTATTCATCTCAATTAATCGCAAACTAATAATTAAGCAAAATTTGAAGTTATGCACATTGTTATTGCAAGAACGTGTTTACCAATAAAACATTCATAAAATATGATAGAATTATTAAATCTAAATTCATTGTAGAAAGCACATTATCTGACAAAAGTGAGGATCTTTTTCTGTTCATGACCCTGACACTGAAAACAGGTGCACCAATCATAATGTTTTGATCTAATATAAGGCATCAATAAAGCATCAAAACACAGATATGATTATTTCATAGATCTATTAAGAAAACCCTTTAATACTGTGTTTGTGCAGAAATAATACTGGGAAATACTGTTCTAAATTACCATTTAAACATCTATAAATACCTGAAACAGTCAAGTTAGCAGACATTATCTATAAGTAATTGACTGTAGCTATATAAAAGAAAGTGTTAATTAAAACAGTCCATGTAAACGCTTAGTCCATATAAATGTCAGATACGAATGTGTTTTTAGAAAACTATAAACATCACAAATATAAATCATGTTTATAACCATGTGATAGAATAACCTAAATGAACTGTAGAGATGAAACATCACGCAGTTTCACTTTTTACAGGAGGGGGAGGAGGCGGAGCTACACGGTTTTGATGGACAGCTCTAGCAGCCAATGGAGATACTCGTTACAAAGCTTGCGTGGTTTCATTCATCTTTTCATCAACACGTAAAAAAAGTGAAAACCGCTAAAAGTAGTTTATCATCGGACAGTTCATGTGCTTTACATCCTAATTCATCTGAAATACAGATAATTACCACAGAGACACACACGTATATGCCAAATAAAAATAGTTAGATTAAAAATTTTAATCTTGATTAATTTTTTTAATCGCGATTAAAATTTTAACGCGTTAATCGCGTTAATTAACGACAGCCCTAATATATATATATATATATATATATATATATATATATTTTTTTTTTTTAGCTCTTTATTAAGATACAAACAGAAATTACAGGAAATGTGTACAGAATAAATGCGCAAAAAATTGGGTTCCTGCTATTGCTCAAGTACAGGTCCTTCTAAAAAAATTAGCATATTGTGATAAAGTTCATTATTTTCCATAATGTAATGATAAAAATTAAACTTTCATATATTTTAGATTCATTGCACACCAACTGAAATATTTCAGGTCTTTTATTGTTTTAATACTGATGATTTTGGCATACAGCTCATGAAAACCCAAAATTCCTATCTCAAAAAATTAGCATATTTCATCCGACCAATAAAAGAAAAGTGTTTTTAATACAAAAAAAGTCAACCTTCAAATAATTATGTTCAGTTATGCACTCAATACTTGGTCGGGAATCCTTTTGCAGAAATGACTGCTTCAGTGCGGCGTGGCATGGAGGCAATCAGCCTGTGGCACTGCTGAGGTGTTATGGAGGCCCAGGATGCTTCGATAGCGGCCTTAAGCTCATCCAGAGTGTTGGGTCTTGTGTCTCTCAACTTTCTCTTCACAATATCCCACAGATTCTCTATGGGGTTCAGGTCAGGAGAGTTGGCAGGCCAATTGAGCACAGTAATACCATGGTCAGTAAACCATTCACCAGTGGTTTTGGCACTGTGAGCAGGTGCCAGGTCGTGCTGAAAAATGAAATCTTCATCTCCATAAAGCTTTTCAGCAGATGGAAGCATGAAGTGCTCCAAAATCTCCTGATAGCTAGCTGCATTGACCCTGCCCTTGATAAAACACAGTGGACCAACACCAGCAGCTGACATGGCACCCCAGACCATCACTGACTGTGGGTACTTGACACTGGACTTCAGGCATTTTGGCATTTCCTTCTCCCCAGTCTTCCTCCAGACTCTGGCACCTTGATTTCCGAATGACATGCAAAATTTGCTTTCATCCGAAAACAGTACTTTGGACCACTGAGCAACAGTCCAGTGCTGCTTCTCTGTAGCCCAGGTCAGGCGCTTCTGCCGCTGTTTCTGGTTCAAAAGTGGCTTGACCTGGGGAATGCGGCACCTGTAGCCCATTTCCTGCACACGCCTGTGCACGGTGGCTCTGGATGTTTCTATTCCAGACTCAGTCCACTGCTTCCGCAGGTCCCCCAAGGTCTGGAATCGGCCCTTCTCCACAATCTTCCTCAGGGTCCGGTCACCTCTTCTCGTTGTGCAGCGTTTTCTGCCACACTTTTTCCTTCCCACAGACTTCCCACTGAGGTGCCTTGATACAGCACTCTGGGAACAGCCTATTCGTTCAGAAATTTCTTTCTGTGTCTTACCCTCTTGCTTGAGGGTGTCAATGATGGCCTTCTGGACAGCAGTCAGGTCGGCAGTCTTACCCATGATTGCAGTTTTGAGTAATGAACCAGGCTGGGAGTTTTTAAAAGCCTCAGGAATCTTTTGCAGGTGTTTAGAGTTAATTCGTTGATTCAGATGATTAGGTTAATAGCTCGTTTAGAGAACCTTTTCATGATATGCTAATTTTTTGAGATAGGAATTTTGGGTTTTCATGAGCTGTATGCCAAAATCATCAGTATTAAAACAATAAAAGACCTGAAATATTTCAGTTGGTGTGCAATGAATCTAAAATATATGAAAGTTTAATTTTTATCATTACATTATGGAAAATAATGAACTTTATCACAATATGCTAATTTTTTTAGAAGGACCTGTATAAGCAGAAGCCACAACTTTTTTAATTTATTTTTTTTCCTGTTTATAAAGCTGCATACACATTTTCTGGTTGCATTCTAATAAAGAGACTTAGAATTAATAACATATAGTCATTATACAACTGCTAAAACAACAAATCTAATGGTGGCTTAAAAATTTTGCACAGTACTATGTATACAATTTTAAATTTAAGACCAAGAATAACTGCATAACATTTATACCGCCAAATTATTCTGAAAAATATTTCTTAATAAAGAAATGTTTTTGTTTTTTATGCAGCTGCAATAAATGTGTACCATAAAACCATAAAAGTCCATGAAACATTTAAACATGTTAATTACTGTTTAAAGATGACTGATGTCACTATTAACACACTGTTTAAACCTCAAAAAATATCTATCAAAAGAAATCATGCTTAAACATTTACCTGGGGATGAAGCAGCTCCTTGCAGCTTACTGTAATGCACTAGTAACAAATAATGCAGTTTGTCGAAGAGCAGTGTGGTTGGCTCACATATCTTATGGCAACAAGCCATCTGAGTCAATGACCTCATTAAATACTTAGTGTTTTTTTCGTGTCATGTTATCTAATTTGTTTTATAAGAATATAAATGTATATATATATTAGGGCCGGGACTTTAACGCGTTAATTTAGATTAATTAATTACAAAGATTTTAACGCGTTAAAACTTTTATCGGAATTAATCACATTTTTTTTAAAAGTTTGGAGCCGGAACCTTTGTATTCGCGTGTTCTAGCACGCCTGTAAATCTGATGCACAAGGGACATCCGCAAACAACAACGATGGACGACGAAGCCGCTTCTCTTGGTCCACTGAGGGACAACTTTAGCTTTAAAAAACGTCCTGATGGGACTTTCGAAAAGACTACTGTTGTATGCAAGTTGTGCAAAAAGGAGTTTGCTTATCACCGAAGCTACTCAAGCCTAAAATACCATCTCAATGCAAAACATGTTGCGGCAAGCACAGCCGTCCCCACAGCTAATTTCAGCGTCCCCAGCAGCGGTACAAATAAACGCTCCAGCCAGCCCACATTGGACCAGATGACAGGTTTCAGGGCCAAAATAAGTAAGTCTACGTCTGAAAAATTAAGCAACTCCCTGGCTAAATGGATCGCAACAGACTGTAGACCGCTTTCGGTGGTAGAGGATAGGGGGCTACAGTCTGTGTTACAGATAGCGACATCAGACCCTGCTTACGAACTCCCGTGTAGGAAAACCATGGCGAGTAAGATTAGGCAGCTTTATGACGAAAAGCAGTCAAAACAAGACATATTGAATGCAGTTGATTGTGTTGCATTGACAGGGGACCATTGGACTTCCGTCAGCAATTCTAACTACCTTGGCGTGACCGCGCACACAGTATGCGTTGTTAACAAAGTATGGCAATTAGCATCTTTCGTCCTCACTGTAGAAAAAGTCAACAACAGACATTATGCAGTAAACTGCACAGACCATTTTTTTTCTGTAGCTGAGTCCTGGAAAATTGAGCAAAAGGTTACAACAATTGGCACCGATTGTGCCAGAAACATGATGGCAGCAGCAAGACAGCTCCCATTTCAGCACATGCCATGTGTTGCGCATATTTTGCAGAGATCCATCACTGTGTGCCTGGACAGTTGTGGATTTAATGATGTACTAGCAAAGTGCCGCAAGATTGTGTGTCATTTCAGACACAGTCCAGCCAACACAATGGAACTGTATAAAGAGCAAAGGGCACTTGACCAGGAAAATGAACCCCTAATCCAGGATGTTTCCACAAGGTGGAACTCCACACTGTTTATGATCCGTCGTCTTCTCAAAAACAAAGAGGCAGTAAAGGCTACTCTGGACAAACAGAGGCACAAACTGGTCTTATTATCAGCAGCAGAGTGGACAAATCTAGAGAAGTTGGCAGCCATCCTTGAACCATGCAGGTAAATGGAACAATGTAAAATATTTTCTAAATAATTATTGCCTAAATTGATCACTGTAATTGATAAACTAATTTATTTTTATTTATTTCTCACTGCAGACATGTGACTGATCTTCTTGGTGGAGAGACTTACGTCTCATGTTCTGCGGTCTTGCCTGTCCTACGATTCCTGGACCACACTATGAAGGTCTCTGATGAGGATTCTACCTACATTGTGAAATTCAAGACGGAAAGCGGAAAGCTGCACTTAATTATGATTGGCTCAAAATGGCTACAGTGCTTGACCCTCGCTTTAAGGACTTAAAGTGTCTTCCAAGAGAAGAGCGAGAAGCCGTGTGGAAAAAGCTTGAAGAACTCCTTCAAGATGGATCTATAAAAGCTACCTCTGAGCCCACAGATAAGCCACCAAAAAAGAAAGGCCTCTTGTGCTTTTCTTCTGACTCTGACTCTGATTCTGATTCTGATGATGTAGGGTCTAATGCCTTGAGCCTCTATAAAGCAGAACAGACAATCAGTGAGACAGACTGCCCACTACAATGGTGGTCAGCACATGCAGGGGCACATCCACAGCTCTCCACTCTGGCTAGAAAGTACCTAGCAAGCCCTGCCACTTCTGTCCCATGTGAGAGGGTGTTCTCACTTGCTGGGAACATCATCCAGAAGAAAAGAGCAGCCTTAAGCTCTGAAAATGTGAACAGGCTAGTTTGTCTCAGTAACTGGCTCAAGGAGAAAAAGTAGCCTCAGTGTTATATGTTTTGGTTGTACAAAAATATTGCAGGTTGAATGTTGTGTTAAATTCTATGCTCTTAAATGCAATATGTAGTTTTGCCATAATTCTGTTGTTACTTTAGAAATGGCACTTTAATTTTTGTTTACACCAGATGTTAAACTCTCACGAGTTGCAATATTGTATAGTTGTTTTATTTCTTTTTACAGTTCTGTACAAGAAATGGTGCTATGATTATTGTCTAATGTGCTGTTTACATTTATTTATTTATTTTTCAAATAAGTTAAACAATCAGGGGTTCCTGAAATACTTGAAATCTGAATAACTATAATAGCACCAACACATCTGTTGGTTTAATAACAATAAAAAACAATAAACATGTTTGTTGTTAAGAATATACGTGTATTCATTCAAAATTTTAGTAGCAAAATAATTTTTGTAATTAATTAATTACAGACCCTGTAATTAACTCGATTAAAATTTTTAATCAAGTCCTATCACTAATATATATATATATATATATATATATATATATATATATATATATATATATATATATATATTCTTATAAAGTATTCTTATATTATGAGTATTTTTATATATATATATATATAGAGGGGAATATAAGTATTTGATCCCCTGCTGATTTTATAAGTTTACCCCCTTACAAAGACTTGAACAGTCTAATTTTTATGGAAGGTTTATTTTAACAGAGAGAGACAGAATATCAACAAAAATCCAGAAAAAAACATTAAATAAAGGTTAAAAATTAATTTTTATTTAGTTAAGGGAAATAAGTTTTTGATCCCCTACCAACCAGCAAGAATTCTGACCCCCACAGACCGGTTATGTGCCCATGAGGCACACAAATTAGTCCTGTCCCTGTATAAAAGACACCTGTCACAGAATCAGTTTCTTCCATTCAAATCTCTCAACCACCATGGGCAAGACCAAAGAGCTATCAAAGTACATCAGGGACAAGATTGTAGACCTGCACAAGGCTGGAATGGACTACAAGACCATCAGCAAGAAGCTTGGTGAGATAGAGACCACTGTTGGCGCGATCATTCAAAAATGGAAGAAATACAAGATCACAGTCAATCACCCTCACTCTGGAGCTCCATGCAAGATCTCACCTCGTGGCGTAAGAATGATTCTGAGAAAGGTGAGGTCAGTCCAGAATTACACGGAAGGAGCTTGTCAATGACCCCAAGAACACCATCCCCACTGGGCATTTCTCTGCCTCCAAACACGGCGAGTGGAGTTGATGCCAAAGAGCTCAATTTTTGTCTCATCTGACCATATCACATTCTCCCAAGCTTTCTCTGAATCATTCAGGTGTTCATTGGCAAACTTCAGACGGGCCTGTACATGAGCCTTCTTGAGCAGAGGGATCTCAATCCATTACAGCGAAGTGTGTTACTAATGGTTTTCTTGGTGACTGTGCTCCCAGCTCCCTTGAGATCATTGACAAGCTCCTCCCGTGTAATTCTGGGCTGACCTCACCTTTCTCAGAATCATTCTTACCCCATGAGGTGAGATCTTGCATGGAGCTCCAGAGCGAGGGCGATTGACTGTGATCTTGTATTTCTTCCATTTTCCAATTATCACACCAACAGTGGTCTCTTTCTCACCAAGTTCTTGCTGATGGTCTTGTAGCCCTTGTGCAGGTCTACAATCTTGTCCCTGATGTCCTTTGATAGCTCTTTGGTCTTGCCCATGGTGGTCGAGTGATTTGAATGGAAGAAACTGATTCTGTGACAGGTGTCTTTTATACAGGGACAGGACTAATTTGTGTGCCTCATGGGCACATAACCGGTCTGTGGGGGTCAGAATTCTTGCTGGTTGGTAGGGGATCAAGTACTTATTTCCCTTAATTAAATACAAATTAATTTATAACCTTTATTTAATTTTTTTTTTCCTGGATTTTTTGTTGATATTCTGTCTCTCTCTGTTAAAATAAACCTTCCATAAAAATTATAGACTGTTCAAGTCTTTGTAAGGGGGTAAACTTACAAAATCAGCAGGGGATGAAATACTTATTTTCCCCACTGTATATATATATATATATATATATATATATATATATATACACACACATTATTATTGTTCTATTATAATAATGTTTAGTTTAACCTCTTGTAGGGGTTACCTGATATTTTACTGCACTACTAAGCCAGTTTTACACTTTCAGATTTAAGTGGTCTTCATAAGATCTTAAAAAAAAACATCTTGTCCACTTTATGACACAGTATGTCACAGTTTTCTTTTCTGTAGTTTAGTGTCATCTACACCTATTCCACTGTCTGGAACACTGTATGGTACAATACAAATAACAAATAAAATAATAAAAAAATTCCTTTACTTTTATTTAACTGCAGGGGGCGGCCCATGGAAAACCGTTCCATGCAGTCCCGTTGAAGTGAATAGACGCTCAGCTTCTACGGGCAAATGCATTGACGCTACGGGAATGTATGAGAAGTTAACAAAATCGAGTCAGTCGATTTGTGATAAGTAGCTGATTCTGAACGAACTCGTCTTCGAGATGAACGTGTTCTAACGCATTTGTAGTTAATGAAATGTTAACACAACTGTACATATTTGACCATTTAATTTTTGACATTTTAGGGGAAGTTGAGTCTTGCAGTCTTAGAGAAATCGCCACTGATCTCCAGGTGGGACGGTCCGGGTCCTTTCTGTGTGGAGTTTGCATGTTCTCCCCGTGTCTGCGTGGGTTTCCTCCGTGTGCTCTGGTTTCTCCCACAGTCCAAAGACATGCAAGTGAGGTGAATTGGAGGTACAAAATTGTCCTCATGAATGTAACCAATAGTGTAAAACATTATGTTAAAATCCTAATAAAACAAACAATTTAACTGTTGACAGTATGAAGAAATTTCAGATTTTGTCTGTTTAACTTTATTTGTTATTATACAGCCATTCTTGCATTTCAGGCATGCAACACATCCCAAAAATGTTTAAGACAAGGCAATTTATGGCTAGCACTTTGGTGAATAAACTAAATAATGATGTTAATTTAAACATGTGATGTCAAAAAGTAATTGTAATTATGATTTGGAACAAAAGCAGTATCCACAAAAAATAATCTCCAGTTTGTTAAGAAATTTAAGATATAATTATTAATTAAAATAAAAATTTAACACTGTTACTCAAAGACATATTGGATATTTCTTGCATATTTGTCCTTCTACAGTGCATAATATCATTAAATGATTTAAGGAATTTGAGGCCTGAGTGGCCTGATGGTGGTGCTATAACGTAGCATCAAACTTCCAAACTTCCACATACGTACAGGAAGTGGAGGAGCATGGAGAAAAGTGCGTGGCTATCCGCGTGCAAATTCACAGAACGTGTGGGTCGGTGTACTGCGTCGGAGGGAGCGTAAGGCAGGCAGATATACCCTCCTCGGACACAACGGTCTCCAGCAGCAGAAGACGAATTGGCTAAATTGAGTGAAAAGAGGAAAGATGCAAAAACAAAAAAAAAAATTTTTGTCACTTGATTACTTGTCTACAAAAAAGATTTGGGAACCATGTAGCTCCACCCACTAAGAGCTAGACTTTATTTACATAATATGCAAATCACAGTTTTTGAGTGCAAACTAGTCTCTGGATTTTCACCCCATACACATCTGGTTTCAAATAATTCTAGGCACTTTAACAGCATGTTTGGTATGGATAGTTCTGGTTTTGAATGCATACTGTACTATTGTAGACCATGCAGTGGAAAAGGGGCTAGTTTTTTGTTGGCTATCTGTAGTAACAGCAGCACTAAAACAACTGCTGGTGGGCATGTCATATTGTGCATTAAAAGACCACCAATTCTAACTCAACCAAAAAAAACTTACAAAGAATGTTTTAGTCCATACCAGCAAAATCAGACCAGCTATTGCAGTGCAACCCTGACCTAAGTCAGCATTTTCAGAAATATTTATTTTTAGTCTAGACCTTTGTGATTATTAATACCAGGAAAAACCCTGAATGTAAGCTTACGATAAAGAAATGCCTTTGCATTAGTATGCTATAGGGTAACAAAACACTGGATAACATCAAAATGACAAGAGCTGACATGCTCACAACACTGCAGAAATTTGCACCAAAAGATCACACTTTAGGTTTTAATTTTGAATTCTGAAAAATCAGTAGATAATTATACTGTACATTAAACATTAACTTCTTTAACAGTAATAGATCTCAATGCATTTACAAATACAAAAATGACAATCTGTGACAGCAGTTTTTTTTTTAAATAGGTGATAAAAACAGCTAAACACTCAGTTACTAAACACTTACAATCCTTAAAAAATTGTCAAGTATTTCTCTCTGTGATACACACCCATGTAAATAGCAAATTAGTTTGTAGGCCATGATAGTAACATAATGGATCAAACACAAAATGTTGGCTGTGTAAAGTCACTGCTCCAAAAAAAAAACACACATCACAGCATAACCATGTCTGTATGCACTCCCAACAGCATCTGGACATACTTCTTGATGAGATGGCGGGTGGTGTCCTGGGGTATCTTCACTTACACCTGGATCAGGTAGTCAGTCAGCACCTTATTAGTCTTTGGCACTACTTAGCAGTGTGGAATGAACTGATACATAATGCCCCAGATGTTTTCAATTGGATTCAGGTCTGTGAAACAAGAGGGCCAGTTAATGGCATAAATGCTTTCGTCATTCAGAAAGTGCCTACACATGAGGAGGGGACACTGTACTACAGCACCAGGAGGAACCCAAGGCCCACTGTATCAAAGGTCTAACAGTGGCTTTGAGGATTTCATCTTGGTACCTAACAGCAATTATTTTGTTCCCTGGTGAATGCCAATCTAGCTGCATGGTGCTGGGCTGTCACCACAGGTTCCACTAGAGGATGTCGAGCCCTCATGCCACTGTCTTGGAGTCTGTTTCTGGCCGTTTGGTTAAAACATGCACACCAATACCCTGCTCTGGCAGTGCTTATCCTGTTCCTTCTCACACAAAAGAGCATATACTAGTCCTGCTGCAGGGTTGATGCCATTCTATGGCCTTTTCCACCTCTCCTCATAAAACAACTTGTGTCCTTCTATCCCTTCCATGCTCCTGAGACTGTGCTGAAAGACAAAGTAAACCTTCTTGCCACAACACATATGGATGTGCCATCCTGGAGGTGCTGGACTACTTGTGCAACCTGAAAGGGCTGCATTTGTCGCATCATGTTACCAGTGGTGACAAGGACACTAGCAAAACGTAAAACTAGAGAAGAATCAGGAGGTACAAGGAGAGCAATTGTCTTTGGCCACCACCTGCAAAACCATTCTCCTTGTGGGGGTTGTCTTGTTGGTGCACCTGTTGTCACTTTTATTTGCACCAAAGAAAGTGAAGTTGATTCACAATCGCTTATGCTTCCTAATTGTACAGATTGATATCACTGAAGTTTAATTGATTTGTTGTAATACTGTGATGATTAAGTGTTCCCTTAATTTTTCGAGCAGTATACCTGCTAATGTTGGTGTAAATGAGTTGTCTTTCATTCATTTAAATTAAAATACTTCAAACTATAATTGTATATTTAACAGTGTGTAACAAATACACGTTTAACCTAACTACTTATTTATTTAGAGAGAAAATTATAAATATAAGTAAAAGTAAAAAAAAAAAAATGCATATTTATTTCAATGTTTAAGGAAGGTGCACTCAGATATACTGTATGTTAACAGACATACAGTTACTGTCTGGAGTACAGTTTACTGAATATGACCTCCACACCAAAAGCAAAAACATAATGGTATACTGAATGGTTGTATTTTTTGAACTCGCTGTATTTTACTTTACATTACATTTGACAACCATATTGTCACTGTAAATTTACATCATAAGAACTTTTTACATGATTTTTTCTGTACTTCAAGAATAGACTGCACACTCCTGGACCAAGCAGGTGTTTGCTTTATAAAAGATAAAGTTTTGAGGGAGTTCTGCAAACCAAAGTGTTGACTTTTCTAACAGCCCCAAAGAGTCCAGCCATAAAGTGCAGCACTTTCTTACTTATTCTAAGGGTCTACATTTGACCAGACGCTATTGACAGCAGTATAATCACACATATTCTATTGTAGTATCTCTAATTAACAAATAATCCACAAATATTACATTTACTTAAACAGGCAAACATGTAAAAACTGAGTGCAAAGGATACATTTAAGAATTTGCAGCACAATTGTGATCTATAGCACTGCATTAACATTTTTTATTTCTAAATTATTGAGAAAAAAAGAGACTGAGAAGCAACAGAAAAGCTTAAAACAAGTATACAGTTCGGGTGAGTGCAAACTATAAGTAGGTAAAAAAAAAAAAACAATAAATGTAATTAATAGCAACTTGGTGAGTAATGTTTTACAGATAAAATGGTACATTGGGGTTGATATTTACATACAGATAGTAAAACAATTATAACAACACTAATTCAGATGTTTCCTTTATCTTACTGTGGTAGAAATATTCTTTAATTAAGGATGTTCTGCTGAATTTTCCTTTCATTTTTTTATTTGGTTTTAAAATCAGCCAATATCATCCAATATCAGCCAATATCACCTGACAGAAACAAAGTAAGTAATGCAAAAGTCAAAGGTGTTATTGTATCATGTTTTAGGACAGCTCGAATTCTATATTTAAAAGAATAATCTACTGTATGTTGTCAACATTAAACAGATTTACAACATAAAATATTTCAGTGGATTTTATCAGAAAATCTGATCCAATGATGTTTCAGCATTTTTTCTGCATTGAACTTTTGCAATTTACTATATCTTCTAAAACATGATGAGAAATGATAAGAAATGGAGGTACAATCCTTTCATTCACAAAGTGTTCCACTTTTTCAATTGATACACATATATCAGGTATCAGTGCTTAGAAAAAAAGAATACCAATAAGTTGTATTTGACCAAAAAGATATATTTGAAATTTACAAGCCATTTAAATGCTCTCATCCAAAAAATGCGGAGTACATGTTAAAAAATTACTTTACTCTAAAACAGCGTCCTGAGGGTTTTTATTATCTGCTAGTTTTGACACAATATCCATATCCTTCAGTAAAAGTCTGTTACCTTTCTTCTGTCTCTCTGTTTCCACTATAAAATGCCACTTCCAATGGAATCCGTGGAATTCCACTACAAGTCATTTCTGGCATTCCACACTGTCATTTCAAATATCAGGTGACTTGCACCCACAAAAATGTATTAAACCTCCGAAAAATTTGGAGAATAATCATCTCTTCCACATATGGAAGACTAGATGGTATGGGTTTAAGGACATGGCCATGGTGAACATAGCAGCTTATTAAGTCTTTGGAAAACAGTCCCTTTCACTGGCTTTTCTGGACCCAATCCCAACTCTCATCGCTGTCTTCTCTGTGCCTTTCCGCTTCTATGAACTCTCGGTAATGCCGTCTGAAAAAGCCCATCTGCACAAAAACAGTTGTCCATATCAGTAATTAATTTAGTTAAAAAAAAGCTGCATTTTGATGATTCTGAAAAAAAACCCCTCTAAAGTAATCCAATCCATATTATATTCAAGTCATGCATGTAAGTGAGGTTTAATACTTTTTTACTGCAAAACTGAAAAAAAGAGATTTTAATGTAAAATGATATTACTTAAGTTTGACCAGCCAAAATGTATTTAGGAAATATGTATGTATGTCAGTGCATGAATAGCTCCTACGAACATTTGGAAATCATCTAGCACTATGTGAAAACATCCTTTTTAATAGAATTAATGGGCTTAAAAAGTTCAACAGCTGGCCTTAAAAAACTGTCTAGCAAATTCAGGGTCTTGAGGAAGGAGAGAAAAGTGTATTCTCGTAACAACAACATGAGTTAAAAAGAGATGTGAAAAGAAAGATAAAAAACTTCTGCCACTTCTGTTTTATAGATCTCACTTTTTATGGTTTTGTTTAAATTACTGTAAGCACTAAGTGTTGTCCTTTATATTGCATGTAAATGTAAATCTAAAAAGCAGGGCTTTATATCAGTAGTATATAAATAAAAAATAAACGACTTACAGAGAGGAGGGTTCTATATGTCTACATTCACATTTTATGGCATTTAGCAGACACTTTTATTCAAAGCAACTTGCAACTGTGACTGAATACAATGCAAGCAATTGAGGATTAAGGGCCTTGCTCAGGGACCTAACAGTGACAATTTTGTGATGATGGGGCTTGAACCAGCAATCTTCCAATAACTAGGCCATTACATTACAAGTCTGTTGTAAATTTTAGGATAGTAAAAAACCTGTTAAATACATATACAGTAAGAAAGAAATAACTAACTAAAATATATAGTACGAATTCATGTCATTACTTCAGCATAACTTCATAGGTCATTGTAAGCACCCAAGACAGAACTGACAGAATATGGCCACTAATTAAAAAAACTAAATTATTGTTAAATTACTGCTTTATTCAAATTACTATGTGCAGACAGGTGTTGATATTTAGTTAGTTAGTTTATTGCGACACCCAGTGTTCAAACTAGGAATTTTTTAACATGCTTCATTGCGGGCACCCCTGCTTTAGAGTAACAATTATAAACTGCTAAGGTACAACAAACTACCTTCTAGATCACACATCAGGCTAAGTGGCACACACTTGACATCAGTTGTCGTGATTTTGATTACTTGAGAATAAAACCAGATGCTCCTACTAGTCCATGGTAACACAAAAGCATACAGTACCTTGGTTAGAAAGGTGCTTTGTGATAAAGTAGTGAAGAAACAAGTAAGAAGGATTTCAGCAGCTTTAACTGTCCCTTTAACTATCTGAGTACCGTTCAGAGCATTATCAAGAAGTGGAAAGTGTATAGTACCACCCACACATTGCCTATATCAGGCCAAGTGGCCAAGTTAGAGCTCTGACCTAAGTCTAAAAAGCTTATCGTAAAAATAAGCCTAATGTGACTTCATAAATTAAAAATGACAGGAACACTAAACCTCTTTTAATTATTACTGCTCATAAGTTCTTTCCACTGATGAAGTTCCTCGCTCGTTGTTTTAGTACAATAAGTCACATTAAGTTTTGTGCACCTCCACACTCTAAAGGAAACAAGGGCACAGCCAGAGCAAAAGCGGTTTTGTCACTTCTCATGTGAATTACTGAGCTTGCTAAGGAATACAGTATTCCAAGCTCAAGCATCTCCACAATTAAGAAGCATAAGAAAACAATAAAGAAATAAAGGTAAAGTGCAGGTTTTATTGTATTTATTTATTTTATTGATTTCTAACTGTTTTTTAATTGTATTTCAGTGTTTTTATATTATACTTGTGTCATTTTCAGTGTCAAAAACAACCCCATTATTTTACATTAGCTTAAAATATATGTAGTTCCAAGGGACCATGGAACGCATTAACAGGTTTCCCATACATCCTTATGGAAAAAAATACCTTGAAACTCAGCGCCTTTAAAACTCGACGCCAGTCCCAGAAACAATTGACTTCAAGTTTCAAGGTACAACTGTATTTTAAAGGGGTTTAAAGATTTTCTATAGACACTGTAGATATGGTCAACAGGTTACTGTTTTTTACATTATTCAATGTTTTACTGTATGTATATTCTCAGAGGTGCCCATTTCAGATATTTAAATACACTTTAATTTCATTGTACAGTGTCAGTGTTCAAGGCAGAAAGTCAAGGCTATTTTAGGAATTTAATCAGAAGAGTGTTTGCAGTTTGTCAGTCACTGAGGTTTATATAGGCACATACAATACCTTCCAGAGGAGTACAGCTAGCAAGAGGAAGATGAGGATACCAACAAGCAGACTAATGGCAATGATCCAGCCAACGACATATCCCCGGGGCTCTTGACTGTGCAATGCCTCAAATATCAGCTGCAAGTAAACAGGTGGAGATTAACAATACATGCATACAAATATGCACACAATATTTATATCAAAAAAGAGTTTGTTAAATAACAGAAGCCCATCAAAATATGAGTCCATTAAACAAATTGTTGACTTTCAATTAGGCAAAATAAATGATATTTAATCTTTAATGCAGATATTAACCAAAATGTTTATGAATGTTTCTAATGTTTATATGTTGCTTAAAATGTCAACAAATTTAAAATTAACAGATAAGTGGCTTAAAAAGTGAGTGATATTTATTTCCATAAAATTCTAATAATACTTTCTCTATATTTAGCATAATTCATAACAAAAAAAATATATATTTAATGTAAACTATAAATATTATATTTATTAAGCAAAGGTTTTAAAACAATGCTTTTACTTTCTAGCTTAAGTTTTCTAGGTTTTTCTCCTAATCTCCTAATTATATTTATAACTCCCAAGACCTCATCCTAATTACATTATTAGTGTGCACGTAAACACACTAAGAGACTGAAGGCAAGATTTGAAGGTCGTCATGACCTTATGACGCCGACTCCACCAGCTGCATCACAGTGCCAAAACTGCATTAATGACTGCAAGTGCTCATAATGTTTAACTGTTTCATTTCTAAACATCCACTTAATAAAACTCTCAATTTAATAGAAACACAGTTGGATGAATGGGGAAACTGGCCCTTTTTAAATTCACTGGAAAAGGGGCAGGTCACATTAATCCTATCATGCATTACTTCTTGTTCAGTCATGAATGGAGTGTCAGGTGCTCAAGTCTGGGTCAGTAACCCAATCAGCTAAAAGCTTTGATACACTGCTGTCTCTTCTGTAGCCAACTCATCGTCTAATGGAACAGCAGGAAAGATCTAGGCCAAATTTCATCTCTCAATATTATTCTCTGAAGGGTGTTATGTTATTTTGTAAATCATTAATTTTTTTTTACCTTCATTAGCCTTTTTCAAAGTCAAGCAGCAAGCATTTTAGTAGGTCTGTCGAGTATAGACTGCACTAACAATGTTAATATTACAATATTAGATTAAGAGGTTGGGGGCACGGTGGCACAGCAAGAACGACCTGGGTTTGGACGTGGAGCTACTAATAATTGCCTTAAGTGTGAGTATGAATGTGTGTGTGTCTGCCCTGTGATGGACTGATGACCTGTCTGCTGTGTTTCCTGCCTTTCGCCCAATTAATCAGACCCACCAGACCCATGGGCTGCTACTTACAGAAATGTCCTCTGGTAAACCACTGGGCACCTCCATAGTCTGGCTGTCCACTTGCACATGACCTCTTGTCACAAACTGGATTACTGAAGAGCTGTCCTGCTGAGTACAAAAATAAGAACATTTCTGAAACAAAACTATTCAAAAGGATACCTGTTCAATTTGCAGCAAATTTGCATGTATATAAGTCTCATAATAAACTTTTGTATTTGGTTTTCATTATCAACTTTTCCAGATAAAAAGACCGATTATGGACTAAGGTTGATCTTACTTTCTTAAGTGTTTCAGTGTTCAGTAGAATTCGCACATCAATGCTTGTAGTTTCTTCTTTAGCTTGGGATCCCAAACTACATGAGATAGTTAGACAGGCTCTTCCTGGTCGATCACAGTCCTGTTGACAGATAGTTCTGTTGCTATTTGTGACATGTACATAACACACCACCTCTTATCAGAAAGTAAAACTAAAAGTACGCTAAATTTTAAATAAAACTAATATTATACCCTATATACCTCTTTAAACTAAATGTCATCCAAAGTACATTTATTTATCATACATAGGACAAAGAAAAGATTTTCAGTGTTTTCAATGACAAACTTATTCTATCAATATCAATTAATTTAGACGTTTTTGCCTGCAACACACTCAAAAAACTGGGACAAAGACCATTCGGTCACAATACCTTATAATTATACTTTTAAATTGTTTGGTAATTGAAGATAATAATTGTTGCACTTTTGCAAGTGAAATTTTTGCCCATTCTTGTTGTATATAAGACATGATCTGCTCCACAATCCTTGGTTGCTGTTGAATGATTTTACCTTTATGTTGCCCCATACATTTTCAATAGAAGACAGATCTGCACACACACTGTATGTCTATAAAGCCACTCTGTTGTAATTTGTGCAGAATGAGGCATGGCCTGGTGAAATTGACATGAATTTTCTAAAAAAAAGTTGTCATGGGCACTGATGCACACCCATGCCTTCACAGATGCTGGTTTTTGTACTTTTCTTTGGTAATAATCTGGTCAGTCTTATTCTTCTTTGGCACAAAATTAATAAATGGCTTTCTCTTTGCATAATACACTTTTGGGTTGCCTTTTTTCATGCAGCAGTGGACTGTGTTAAGTGACAATGATTTTACAAAGTATTCCTGAGCCCATGCAACTATGTCCCTATGTTTCTCAAACGATACTGCCTGAGGGCTCAATTGTCACGCACATTCAGCAGCGGCTTCCATCCTTGGTCTTTACGCACCAAGATTTCCTCTGACTCCCTTAATCATTTTACGATATTATGAACTGTAGATGGTAAAAGACCTAAATTGTTTGCAATGCTGCACTGAAAAACTAAGTCTTTGATCTAACAATTGTTTTATGAAGTTTGGCACAAAGTAGTAAACTACTAATTGTAAAACCTTCAAGACCAGTAGTACTTGTGTCTTATTTTGCCTCTGTTCCAACTTTTTTATGTGATGCAGACAAAACATTGTTTTTATAATTTACAAAATACGAAGGTTCTTCAAAAACTTTCCGCACTTTTTAAAACTCTATTTGTTAAGAATTTCAAAAACAAATTAAATCCCTTTTCTACAGTCACCTAAGTGTGACACCTAACTTTTTGAAGATCCCTCGTACAATTAGGTTTGTCAGTAAAAATACATTGTTAAATAAAATTAAGTAAGTTCAAATTACAGTTTTCAGTTTTGATAAGATTTTTAAAAAGTGCCCCTATTTTTCTGGAAATTGGGTTTCTAAAATAAAAACTTGTTTTTGCTTACCAATACTTTTCTGCCAGACTTGGTAAAGAAAGCAAAGATGGTGTGGAAAATGCTTTGTTTGTCCTGGGGGATGGTGCATGGTGTGGGGTTTTTGTGCCATGTGCAATTTCCTCGACCCTCAGATACCTGTCAAGAGCACAATATTAGCCCACTTATATATACGTTATGTATAATATATAAGAATCTGGAGGAATTTTAGTGCATAAAAGTCAAGAATCGTTGTCAGTCGTTTTTTGTCATTGACCTCTTGTGATTTATTAAATTCATAGGGTTAAGGTTAAATTGTACAGCACATCTTGAGTATACAGTTTGTTTGCTGATTTCCCTTTGAGATGAATGGGATGATGTGATTGAAAGTTGGTCTTACACATATTAGCAAGTTGGTTTTTCTGTTTTTTGAATACTGCATACAAAATGCCTGTATTTTCTGGTTGTATTCTAATAAAGAGAAAAAATATTATATATGGACATTATACCATTGCTAAAAGAACAAATCTAATGGCGGCCCAAAACTTTTGCACATTGATGTAATTTACTTTTTTCTTGGTTACATAATTTGAACATACCAAAGTAATGTAAATAAACAATGTATCATGCTAAATCATTTACATGAAAGAAAATCCCACCAGTAGGGATTTAAATGTCCTCCCTGACAGGTTTCCCCATTTGGAGTGATCCATTATGTAACCTATCCTAAACACAAACAATTTAACCATTTTTATACTTTGAATTTCAACCCAATGATGCTAATAACAATGTAGTATTTATTATGTTTACTTTGACTTTTATTTTATTGCGGACAGCATGACCCAAGCTATTTCATGTTCCTTGGTACTCGGCCCCATGTCCCATTAACTAGAATTCTACTGGTTTTGACCTTTGTCTGTTTTCTGGATTATGATTATGGCTTTGCCTACATTTACTCGCCTAAACTACAACAAAAGGATTGCTGATATTATGCATGTGTCCAACCTCTTCTGTCTGCCTGTCTTTACAATCTATTTTCACTCCCATGTATTTAACTGTATGCTCATGTGTTGTTAAATGTTACAATACAAAAATAAGGTTCCCAATGGCACTGTACTAAAGACATATTCCATACTTACTTTTAAGTTTAGAATGTGGAACATGTCAGCCCCATTGCTAGTCATCCTGTTAGGTATTCTTATGTTTACAATAGAACCAGGCAGTCTGCTTGGCCCATTGTTTATCACCTGAAACAACAACATAAGTACTATCAATTTTAAATCCTGACCATGATATTATGATATGTTGGTCATAAAATTAAGGTAAAATTGTGTAGAACACAATACAAAAAAGCTTACCTGGAAGGTAAAGTTAAGAGACTGAAACCTGCACTCCATGTCCTCCAGCTGAACCAAATGAGAAGAGTCAGCAGAATTTCCATAGACAAAAGATGAAGGAGAAACCACACTGTGGAGACAGAGGCATATAAAAATCAACTTATATTATTATCGCTAGATTTACAATAATTTTAACAACTATAAAACAAAGTCTGAAATTCAATTAAATTGTTCATTTTATACATATCATCATATCATATTGAATTAATAAATCATATGATATGTCTATGTCTATGTATATATATATATACAGTAGCAGTCAAAAGTTTGGACACGCCTTCCCTTCAATGGTTTTTCTTGATTATTTTTATTTTCTACATTGTAGATTAATACTGAAGACATTCAACTATGAAGGAACACATATGGAATTACGTAGTGAACAAAAAAGTATTAAACAAACCAGAATATGTTTTATATTTTACCAACTCTACCTCTGCACAACACAACTGATGGTCTCAAACACATTTAAAAAAGCAAGAAATTCCAGAAATTAACTCTTGACAAGGCACAAACGTTAATTGAAAACCATTCCAGGTGGATACCTCATGAAGCTGATTGAGAATGCCAAAAGTGTGCAAAGCTGTCATTAGAGCAAAAGATGGCTACTTTGAAGAATCTAAAATATAAAACATATTCTGGTTTGTTTAACACTTTTTTGTTCACTACATAATTCCATATAAGTTCCTTCATAGTTTGGATGTCTTCAGTATTAATGTTCAATGTAGAAAATAAAAAAAATCAAGAAAAACCACAGGAATGAGAAAACGTGTCCAAACTTTTGACTGGTACTGTAAATATATATACAGTGCCTTGCAAAAGTATTCAGCCCCCTTGAACTTTTCAACCTTTTGCCACATTTCAGGCTTCAAACATAACGATATGAAATTGTAATTTTTTGTGAAGAATCAACAACAAGTGGGACACAATCGTGAAGTGGAACGAAATTTATTGGATATTTTAAACTTTTTTTAGAAATAAAAAACTGAAAAGTGGGGCGTGCAATATTATTCAGCCCCCTTGCGTTAATACTTTGTAGCGCCACCTTTTGCTGCGATTACAGCTGCAAGTCGCTTGGGGTATGTCTCTATCAGTTTTGCACATCGAGAGACAGAAATTTTTGCCCATTCTTCCTTGCAAAACAGCTCGAGCTCAGTGAGTTGGATGGAGAGCGTTTGTGAACAGCAGTTTTCAGCTCTTTCCACAGATTCTCGATGGGATTCAGGTCTGGACTTTGACTTGGCCATTCTAACACCTGGATACGTTTATTTGTGAACCATTCCATTGTAGATTTTGCTTTATGTTTTGGATCATTGTCTTGTTGGAATATAAATCTCCGTTCCAGTCTCAGGTCTTTTGCAGACTGCAACAGATTTTCTTCCAGAATGGTCCTGTATTTGGCTCCATCCATCTTCCCATCAATTTTAACCATCTTCCCTGTCCCTGCTGAAGAAAAGCAGGCCCAAACCATGATGCTGCCACCACCATGTTTGACAGTGGGGATGGTGTGTTCAGGGTGATGAGCTGTGTTGCTTTTACGCCAAACATAACGTTTTGCATTGTGGCCAAAAAGTTCGATTTTGGTTTCATCTGACCAGAGCACCTTCTTCCACATGTTTGGTGTGTCTCCCAGGTGACTTTTTATAGATATCTTTGAGAAATGGCTTTCTTCTTGCCACTCTTCCATAAAGGCCAGATTTGTGCAGTGTACGACTGATTGTGTCCTATGGACAGAGTCTCCCACCTCAGCTGTAGATCTCTGCAGTTCATTCAGAGTGATCATGGGCCTCTTGGCTGCATCCCTGATCAGTCTTCTCCTTGTTTGAGCTGAAAGTTTAGGGGGACGGCCGGGTCTTGGTAGATTTGCAGTGGTCTGATACTCCTTTCATTTCAATATGATCGCTTGCACAGTGCTCCTTGAGATGTTTAAAGCTTGGGAAATCTTTTTGTATCCAAATCCGGCTTTAAACTTCTCCACAACAGTATCTCGGACCTGCCTGGTGTGTTCCTTGGTCTTCATGATGCTCTCTGCGCTTTAAACAGAACTCTGAGACTGTCACAGAGCAGGTGCATTTATACGGAGACTTGATTACACACAGGTGGATTCTATTTATCACCATCAGTCATTTAGGTCAACATTGGATCATTCAGAGATCCTCACTGAACTTCTGGAGTGAGTTTGCTGCACTGAAAGTAAAGGGGCTGAATAATATTGCACGCCCCACTTTTTAGTTTTTTATTTCAAAAAAAAGTTTAAAATATCCAATAAATTTCGTTCTACTTCACGATTGTGTCCCACTTGTTGTTGATTCTTCACAAAAAATTACAATTTCATATCGTTATGTTTGAAGCCTGAAATGTGGCAAAAGGTTGAAAAGTTCAAGGGGGCTGAATACTTTTGCAAGGCACTGTATATATATATATATATATATATATATATATATATATATATATATATATATATATATATATATATATATATATATATATACAGTGTATCACAAAAGTGAGTACACCCCTCACATTTCTGCAGATATTTAAGTATATCTTTTCATGGGACAACACTGACAAAATGACACTTTGACACAATGAAAAGTAGTCTGTGTGCAGCTTATATAACAGTGTAAATTTATTCTTCCTTCAAAATAACTCAATATACAGCCATTAATGTCTAAACCACCGGCAACAAAAGTGAGTACACCCCTTAGTGAAAGTTCCTGAAGTGTCAATATTTTGTGTGGCCACCATTATTTCCCAAAACTGCCTTAACTCTCCTGGGCATGGAGTTTACCAGAGCTTCACAGGTTGCCACTGGAATGCTTTTCCACTCCTCCATGACGACACCACGGAGCTGGCGGATATTCGAGACTTTGCGCTCCTCCACCTTCCGCTTGAGGATGCCCCAAAGATGTTCTATTGGGTTTAGGTCTGGAGACATGCTTGGCCAGTCCATCACCTTTACCCTCAGCCTCTTCAATAAAGCAGTGGTCGTCTTAGAGGTGTGTTTGCGGTCATTATCATGCTGGAACACTGCCCTGCGACCCAGTTTCCGGAGGGAGGGGATCATGCTCTGCTTCAGTATTTCACAGTACATATTGGAGTTCATGTGTCCCTCAATGAAATGTAACTCCCCAACACCTGCTGCACTCATGCAGCCCCAGACCATGGCATTCCCACCACCATGCTTGACTGTAGGCATGACACACTTATCTTTGTACTCCTCACCTGATTGCCGCCACACATGCTTGAGACCATCTGAACCAAACAAATTAATCTCATCAGACCATAGGACATGGTTCCAGTAATCCATGCCCTTTGTTGACATGTCTTCAGCAAACTGTTTGCGGGCTTTCTTGTGTAGAGACTTCAGAAGAGGCTTCCTTCTGGGGTGACAGCCATGCAGACCAATTTGATGTAGTGTGCAGCGTATGGTCTGAGCACTGACAGGCTGACCCCCCACCTTTTCAATCTCTGCAGCAATGCTGACAGCACTCCTGCGCCTATCTTTCAAAGACAGCAGTTGGATGTGACGCTGAGCACGTGCACTCAGCTTCTTTGGACGACCAATGCGAGGTCTGTTCTGAGTGGACCCTGCTCTTTTAAAACGCTGGATGATCTTGGCCACTGTGCTGCAGCTCAGTTTCAGGGTGTTGGCAATCTTCTTGTAGCCTTGGCCATCTTCATGTAGCACAACAATTCGTCTTTTAAGATCCTCAGAGAGTTCTTTGCCATGAGGTGCCATGTTGGAACTTTCAGTGACCAGTATGAGAGAGTGTGAGAGCTGTACTACTAAATTGAACACACCTGCTCCCTATGCACACCTGAGACCTAGTAACACTAACGAGTCACATGACATTTTGGAGGGAAAATGACAAGCAGTGCTCAATTTGGACATTTAGGGGTGTAGTCTCTTAGGGGTTTACTCACTTTTGTTGCCGGTGGTTTAGACATTAATGGCTGTATATTGAGTTATTTTGAGGGAAGAATAAATTTACACTGTTATATAAGCTGCACACAGACTACTTTTCATTGTGTCAAAGTGTCATTTTGTCAGTGTTGTCCCATGAAAAGATATACTTAAATATCTGCAGAAATGTGAGGGGTGTACTCACTTTTGTGATACACTGTATATATATATATATATATATATATATATATACAGTGTATCACAAAAGTGAGTACACCACTCACATTTCTGCAGATATTTAAGTATATCTTTTCATGGGACAACACTGACAAAATGACACTTTGACACAATGAAAAGTAGTCTGTGTGCAGCTTATATAACAGTGTAAATTTATTCTTTCCTCAAAATAACTCAATATACAGCCATTAATGTCTAAACCACCGGCAACAAAAGTGAGTACACCCCTTAGTGAAAGTTCCTGAAGTGTCAATATTTTGTGTGGCCACCATTATTTCCCAGAACTGCCTTAACTCTCCTGGGCATGGAGTTTACCAGAGCTTCACAGGTTGCCACTGGAATGCTTTTCCACTCCTCCATGACGACATCACGGAGCTGGCGGATATTCGAGACTTTGCGCTCCTCCACCTTCCGCTTGAGGATGCCCCAAAGATGTTCTAATGGGTTTAGGTCTGGAGACATGCTTGGCCAGTCCATCACCTTTACCCTCAGCCTCTTCAATAAAGCAGTGGTCGTCTTAGAGGTGTGTTTGGGGTCATTATCATGCTGGAACACTGCCCTGCGACCCAGTTTCCGGAGGGAGGGGATCATGCTCTGCTTCAGTATTTCACAGTGCATATTGGAGTTCATGTGTCCCTCAATGAAATGTAACTCCCCAACACCTGCTGCACTCATGCAGCCCCAGACCATGGCATTCCCACCACCATGCTTGACTGTAGGCATGACACACTTATCTTTGTACTCCTCACCTGATTGCCGCCACACATGCTTGAGACCATCTGAACCAAACAAATTAATCTTGGTCTCATCAGACCATAGGACATGGTTCCAGTAATCCATGTCCTTTGTTGACATGTCTTCAGCAAACTGTTTGCGGGCTTTCTTGTGTAGAGACTTCAGAAGAGGCTTCCTTCTGGGGTGACAGCCATGCAGACCAATTTGATGTAGTGTGCGGCGTATGGTCTAAGCACTGACAGGCTGACCCCCCACCTTTTCAATCTCTGCAGCAATGCTGACAGCACTCCTGCGCCTATCTTTCAAAGACAGCAGTTGGATGTGACGCTGAGCACGTGCACTCAGCTTCTTTGGACGACCAACGCGAGGTCTGTTCTGAGTGGACCCTGCTCTTTTAAAATGCTGGATGATCTTGGCCACTGTGCTGCAGCTCAGTTTCAGGGTGTTGGCAATCTTCTTGTAGCCTTGGCCATCTACATGTAGCGCAACAATTCGTCTTTTAAGATCCTCAGAGAGTTCTTTGCCATGAGGTGCCATGTTGGAACTTTCAGTGACCAGTATGAGAGAGTGTGAGAGCTGTACTACTAAATTGAACACACCTGCTCCCTATGCACACCTGAGACCTAGTAACACTAACAAATCACATGACATTTTGGAGGGAAAATGACAAGCAGTGCTCAATTTGGACATTTAGGGGTGTAGTCTCTTAGGGGTGTACTCACTTTTGTTGCCGGTGGTTTAGACATTAATGGCTGTATTTTGAGTTATTTTGAGGGAAGAATAAATTTACACTGTTATATAAGCTGCACACAGACTACTTTTCATTGTGTCAAAGTGTCATTTTGTCAGTGTTGTCCCATGAAAAGATATACTTAAATATCTGCAGAAATGTGAGGGGTGTACTCACTTTTGTGATACACTGTATATATAGTTCTTGATCTTTTCATGTGTTTGTGTTATATAAAGCTGCTGAATTTAACCTCTAAAAATATTTATGTTTGTGTTTTAGTACATTTTACAATTCTAACAATATTAGGCCAAAAAGTAAATCTCATTGCAAAAAAATGACCAAATTTGGTCAGGGAGATTACATAATGTATTGTATATATTACACATAGACATTGCAAATGTATATACTGATCACTCTAATGCATGCATGTTTTTTTGTTTTTTGCTGTGGTTTAAAGTTTTGAACTCTTACCCAGTTATTGCAGTGTCCACTTCATGAACCAGTAAGACTGACAGTTCCAAACTGTTATCATGTAATTTGTGTTCATGCTCTGGGTTGGCACTAATTTAGACAAAAATAAAATGTAGTTTTACATTTAAAGCATTATTTAATAAGGGCAATGACAATGTTTTAGAGTAAATCATTTGGTTAGAATTAGTACTTAAGAGTAACTAAGATAGTTCAGTTTGTTTTACAATTGCCAAATGTTATACAGCTAACATCACAACATTCTACATCTAACATTACAACATTTAAAACTACACTGCCTGGCCCAAAAAAGGTCACACACTAATATTTCGTTGGACCGCCTTTAGCTTTGATTACGCATTCGCTGTGGTATTGTTTCCACAAGCTTCTGCAATGTCACAACATTTATTTCTGTCCAGAGTTGCATTAATTTTTCCATAAGATCTTGTATTGATAATGGGAGATTTGGACCACTGCGCAAAGTCTTCTCCAGCACATCCCAAAGATTCTCAATAGGGTTCAGGTCTGGACTCTGTGGTGGCCAATCCATGTGTGAAAATGATGTCTCATGCTCCCTGAACTACTCTTTCACAATTTGAGCTTGATGAATCCTGGCATTGTCATCTTGGAATATGCCCGTGCCATCAGGGAAGAAAATATCCATTGATGGAATAACCTGGTCGTTCAGTATAATCCGGTAGTCAGCTGACCTCATTCTTTGGGCACATAACGTTGCTGAACCTAGACCTGACCAACTGCAGCAACACCAGATCATAGCACTGCCCCCACAGGCTTGTACGGTAGGCACTAGGCATGATGGGTGCATCACTTCCGCCGCCTCTCTTCTTACCCTGATGCGCCCATCACTCTGGAACAGGGTAAATCTGGACACATCAGACCACATGACCTTCTTCCATTGCTCCAGAGTCCAATCTTTATGCTCCCTAGCAAATTGAAGTAGTTTTTTCCGGTTAGCCTCACTGACAAGTGGTTTTCTTAAGGCTACACAGCTGTCTAGTCCCAATCCCTTGAGTTCCCTTCGCATTGTGTGTGTGGAAATGCTCTTACTCTCACTGTTAAACATATCCCTGAGTTCTACTGTAGTTTTTCTACCATTTGATTTCTTGGTTAAACGTTTGGTACGTTTAAATGATCGCCGATCACAATCATTCAAGATTTTTTTCCGACCACATTCCTTCCTCAAAGATGTTTCCCCACTTTCCTTCCACTTCTTAATAATGCGTTGGACAGTTCTTAACCCGATTTCAGTAGTTTCAGCAATCTCCTTAGATGTTTTCTCTGCTTGATGCATGATAATTTGACCCTTCTGAAACAGATTAACATCTTTTCCATGACCACAGGATGTGTCTTTCAACATGGTTGTTTAACAAATGAGAAGCTACTCACTGCATCAGTTAGGGTTAAATAACTTGTTGCCAGCTGAAACAATCACCCATGCAGTAATTATCCAATGGGAGGCTCTTACCTATTTGCTTAGTTAAATCCAGGTGGTGACCTTTTTTTGGCCAGGCAGTGTATAATGGCATTTTAGGATAAGTTTCTATTTCGAGAATAAAGTCATATAAGTTTGATTTTAAATAAGTGAGAGTACAGTCAAAATGATTTCGAGAATAATGTCGAAATATTATGGTCATAGAAACCTGCTCGTGGGTTGTTGGTAGTTATACTTTTGTATTGGTGTTACAAATAAATACTTAATCTCTTGGCACATCAGCATTAGTTTGTTATTAGTACAAGAATGCCAAAATCGGCTTTGCAATAAACTGTCTTTATTTAAAATTAAGACCTTGAGGAGATTGTCTCTTTTGTTAAATCAGACCTTGCAGGTAGTGGCCATCTTTAAGCTAAAACACTCCTTTTGTCTGTGCTTCACTAAATTGGCAAGCTTACAACGTCTGTCATAGCACACCATTTGGTATCAAAATATTTCGACTTTTGATATTCTCCACATAATTTTTAAAATTATAAAATTTTATTCTTAAAAATCATTTTGACTTTGTTCTCAAAATAATCTTGACTTCATTCTTGAAATTTAAATGTATATGTTAAAAGAAAACACTGGCTCTAATATGCCATTATACAAATAATCTTGGTTTAACATAAAAAAGTTTAACTTTGCTTACTGTGCTTACCTCCTGGCATGTACTAAAAATAGTAATGTCTTATTTTCACCAGATAGATGACTTGTGTCAAAAAGCACAGACAGATGATACTAAAAGGGAACAAAAGCACAGACAGATGATACTAAAAGGGAACAAAAGCACAGACAGATGATACTAAAAAGGGAACATAAGCACAGACATCTACAAAGTTTGTTGTAGCAATACGTTTCGTCACTCATCCAAGTGACTTCTTCAGTCTGAGCTAGTGGTGAATAACCCCAACCTTATATGCAGACGATTTGCATAAGCACAGACAGATTATACTAAAAAAGAACATTAGCACAGACATAAAAAGTCCCAAATATCCTTTAAAGGTGTTCTTTTCTGACGTTCTGTTTTGCCTTTTTTTTTTTTGTCTCCCAAGCTAGTCATTTACAAGTATGCTGTATCTTTCCTCCACTGTTGCAGACCCCTACCCTGACCACGGAGAGCCATACCTGACATGTGCAGTTGCTAACTGATTCATTTCACCTGCCTGAGACAGACTCATACAGAAAGCATTATAATATATAGAGAGTAACGCACTGCTCTCCATTATTCACCATCTCTGTGAAGGTGCTTTGGACCATCGAGCAGAGGCCGCTATTGCAGCCATAATGAGGAATTCCTTCGACCATCACTCCCCAATAGCCAATTTTGTCTATACAGGAATGCATTGAAAAAAATAGTATCCTTAAATGTAAACTTTAATGTTATGTTTAGAACTAGAGATCCTTACTTACAGAAATACTTCCTCTAAATGTACTCTAAAAACATACACATTTATGCAGCAACGAAGAAAGGATAATTAGTAAAATAATTAATTTAACTATTTTACTTAATAGTTTGTGTTTACTTTGGTCTGTGCCCTCATGAAGGGAAATCCCACACTGCATTTGAGGAAGTCCAGCTGAACCAGTTCACAGGAAATGCCATTTTCTTCCTGGAGTAGAAATGAATATTAGGGGAAAAAAAACAGATAAAAAAAATTAATTTTAGGGAGTTTTTTTTTTTTACACTTTACAACATATCTACTAAATCAAGAGTGGCATATTGGCATAGCTGGTAAAGGCTAACATACAACAAAATGGGTACAGGGGTCCTAAATTTTATCTATTGTTGCCAGAGTCCCTTACATGCTCCAAGCGAGTTGCCATTTGCCATTTACTCAACAGTGGCTTCTGTCTTGTCATTTTGCCATAAAGAAGCTATTCAATTCTAGACACATCTCAAGAATAGTTCAAACAGGATGCACCTTCCCATAATTGCCACAAAAAATATTAGTTCCTTTCTGATATTAAAATCCTCTCAATCCGCTGCATTATCATTACACAATAATCATTCTCTAAATAACGTTCATGCTTAATGAACAGTGGGTGTTAAATGCTTCAGCCATGTAGTTCTTCTATATGTTGCACAGATTACATATATATCATTCAAAGACACATAACAGATGTTTATTTGACTTATTTAACTTGCACTTTTTACCAAATTCACAAATGTAATGATAAATCAGGTTAGGGTTAGGGTTATTTTTTTTCATTTTCATTAACCTGGTCATGGTCACAAGCAGGACCATTTCCATCTCAGCACAAAGCAGAACTAAGCGCATGCACACACACACACAAACACACACACCCATCCAAGACAAAGCCAATTATGTCTGTGAGAAAACTCACAGTTTTGAGTATTTGCGCCACAGTTTTAACTGACCTGAGCAAAACATGGAAATTAAAAATTAAATTAAAGAAATTATTTATAATTATTTCCAAAATTATAGATTTATAGGAACTGCGTCTGAAGTTAAAGCATGAACACACACACACACACACACACACAATTCCAGACAGAGTGTTTGGAAGCTTATCCAAACAATGTTTGGCTTCCCAGGCTGAATTGTGTAAACTTTAGGGCCTTGACCCCTGCAATGACTGAGCATTCCTGAAGTAAGAGTACATGGGCCTTGCCTTTTGCTGCCCATATGTGGAGAGATAGAACAAAGCTGAGAACCATCAGGGTTCTGACAGCTGCACTGATAAAACACATAAACTGATGCTTATCAATGAAATAAAAGTCAATGTAAAAAACACTGTCCCAAGTGTTTCTGATCTGAGGTTATGATTTCTTCTTTAACAGTGATATTTTATTACCTCTCCATCACTTGCAATTACCAGAATAAAAGTATAACATAAACTTCTAATTAAATTATGCTGTGTGTGTCTATACGACTCCTGTCTTTAGGTTCCTGAAACACATCTGCTAGTGTACCTTCACTCCAGCCCCGGATTAAGTATAAACAGAAAGACAATCGGGTGTACAATATAACAAGAGGAGTGCATAAGCAGGAACTAGCCTGAGGGAGGTGCTATGGCTTAATCTCTGCTGTGCATGAAGAGGTCACTTCAACACTGCAGACTAGGCTGAGGAATTACTTTGCTAAAGTAATTACACTGTCCTACTGTAAATACAGTATTGGAATAGCAAACACAGTGTTTATTTATGTGTGTATATTTAATATTGTATTTCTAAAGCCGGACAAAAAATGTTTAAACAATAACAATTTCCATAAAGTTTACACCTTAAAAGTAAATTACATTAATATAGCTTTATCGTGTTTATTTTCTTACTATTTTGTAAGATTAAAACATACAGTGCTGGCCAAAAGTATTGGCACCCCTGCAATTCTGTCAGATAATACTCAATTTCTTCCAGAAAATGATTGCAATCACAAATGCTTTGGTATTAATATCTTCATTTATTTTGCTTGCAATGAAAAAACACAAAAGAGAATGAAAAAAAAAGTCAAATCAATTATCATTTTACACAAAACTCCAAAAATGGGCCGGACAAAAATATTGGCACCCTCAGCCTAATACTTGGTAGCACAACCTTTAGACAAAATAACTGCGAACAACCGCTTCCGGTAACCATCAATGAGTGTCTTACAATGCCCTGCTGGAATTTTAGACCATTCTTCTTTGGCAAACTGCTCCAGGTGCCTTCTCCAAACTGCCATTTTGAGATCTCTCCACAGGTGTTCTATGGGATTCAGGTCTGGACTCATTGCTGGCCACTTTAGAAGTCTCCAGTGCTTTCTCTCAAACCATTTTCTAGTGCTTTTTGAAGTGTGTTTTGGGTCATTGTCCTGCTGGAAGACCCATGACCTCTGAGGGAGACCCAGCTTTCTCACACTGGGCCCTACATTATGCTGCAAAATTTGTTGGTAGTCTTCAGACTTCATAATGCCATGCACACGGTCAAGCAGTCCAGTGCCAGAGGCAGCAAAGCAACCCCAAAACATCAGGGAACCTCCGCCATGTTTGACTGTAGGGACCGTGTTCTTTTCTTTGAAGGCCTCGTTTTTTTTCCTGTAAACTCTATGTTGATGCCTTTTCCCAAAAAGCTCTACTTTTGTCTCATCTGACCAGAGAACATTCTTCCAAAACGTTTTTGGCTTTCTCAGGTAAGTTTTGGCAAACTCCAGCCTGGCTTTTTTATGTCTCTGGGTCAGAAGTGGGGTCTTCCTGGGTATCCTACCATAGAGTCCCTTTTCATTCAGACGCCGACGGATAGTACGGGTTGACACTGTTGTACCCTCGGACTGCAGGGCAGCTTGAACTTGTTTGGATGTTAGTCGAGGTTCTTTATCCACCATCCGCACAATCTTTCGTTGAAATCTCTCGTCAATTTTTCTTTTCCGTCCACATCTAGGGAGGTTAGCCACAGTGCCATGGGCTTTAAACTTCTTGATGACACTGCGCACGGTAGACACAGGAACATTCAGGTCTTTGGAGATGGACTTGTAGCCTTGAGATTGCCCATGCTTCCTCACAATTTTGCTTCTCAAGTCCTCAGACAGTTCTTTGGTCTTCTTTCTTTTCTCCATGCTCAATGTGGTACACACAAGGACACAGGACAGAGGTTGAGTCAACTTTAATCCATTTTAACTGGCTGCAAGTGTGATTTAGTTATTGCCACCACCTGTTATGTGCCACAGGTAAGTAACAGGTGCTGTTAATTACACAAATTAGAGAAGCATCACATGATTTTTCAAAGGGTGCCAATACTTTTGTCCACCCCCTTTTTTATGTTTGGTGTGGAATTATATCCAATTTGGCTTTTTGACAATTCTTTTTGTGGTTTTCCATTGAAGACAAATTAAATGAACATTTTAATATCAAAGCATTTGTAATTGCAATCATTTTCTGGAAGAAATTGAGTATTATCTGACAGAATTGCAGGGGTGCCAATACTTTTGGCCAGCACTGTATGTCTAAAGACACTTGGCAGACTAAATAAGCCCTGGATACCCAGCAAACAATATGCATGATAATTTTAATACATAATGAAAATTAAATACAGTAAAGTGATCTATGATTTCTGTTTTTATTTATTCATTTAACTTAAAAAAAAAAACTAAAACAGTGCCATACTAAAGTTTTCTTACAGATTTCCAGAATGTTTAAAGATATTATTAGCTACAACAGATTTTAGATACATATATGAACATTATAAGACCTAGGCTGAGATAGTTTGATGGCCATTTGCTTTTTTTTTGCTTTTAGCTCTCATTAGTGAATCTGTTGTACCTCCTGTTTACTGCACACTTTCCCTTATGTCTGGCTATCTCTCCACTTAAAAAATATTTTCTGCCTTCTTACAACTCATCTGTGTAGCAGATTAGTCCCTCAGTTAACAATTCCAACAAATCCACTTACAAGCAACATTACATTTCTTACAGATTATGTGAATTAATGACCTAGCCTTTGCATAAAGTTGATGTTATGAACCTTACATATTTTGTAAATGAATGACTCACCCTTTGCATAAAGTTGATGTAATGGACCTCCCTGGAAAAATTTAGGTAGATATTTGTATCATAGGCGTCGTCCCCAGCGTTGAAAATTGTTATGTTAAGGGAGACATTTTTTACCCCTCCAAGAGCAAGATGAGGTCTGATGTGACGTCTGAAAAAATAAAAAAAGGATTGTAGGTAGTTTAATCAGAAGTAATTAAATCAATATTGTTTGAATTGCATTCATCGAGGTCATATAAAACAATTTCAAAATGTAGCTCTTGAACAATCAGTGAATAAATTGCTGAAATGAACCATGACTCCTAATAATCACACATGCAGGCACACACACACACACTTATATATATATAACTTACATTATATATATATATATATATATATATATATATATATATATATATATATATATATATATATATAAAATGATAAATTGTCAAGCTTCTTATCCTAGTGGGCTTGGAGGCTGTCACGCAAGAAAGAAATCCTCCTCCACCTTAAAACTCAACTGAAATTAAGTTCTGCTGATCACTTGGACAGGGAAAAACCAGATTAGATTTTTGTATTATTGCCCTCTATGTTTCGAGGAGTGAAATAAAAAGTAGAGTGGCAGAAGCTTGTTTATGGTGGCTAAAAACAGCTTATTAAGGTAAAACACTAAACAGGTGGACCCCAATTTACTTTTAGACACATTTCAAAGACATTAAGTCAACAATGATGCACCTGATCACAACTTGAAGTGCCACAGCAAAAGGTCTAAAGGTCACAAAAAGGTTTGTGAATGAAATATTTCAGTTTTAAAAAAATTTTTTACTCTAATAACATGTATTCATTTTTGTCACTATGGGAGATTAAGTGTAGATTGATGGGGGAAATGGCAGTTATGTTCATTCAAATCCACAATAATTAAGTGTGCAAAAAAAGTCAAGGGGTCCAAAACACATAAGTAGTTAGAGCCTCGTCCATAACATCTCTAATTTATTTACATTTTCGGGATTTAGTTGACGCTTTTATCCAAAGCGACTTACAGTTCTGACAGTTCTATACAATCTAAGCAATTGAGGGTTAAGGGCCTTGCTCAAGGGCCCAACAGTGGCATCCTGGCAGTGGTGAGGCTTGAACCAGCAACCTTCTGATTACTGGACCAGTACCTTAACCACTAGGCTACAGCTGCCCCTAGTTTATGGGAAAGAGAGATGACTACTGTCATATGATAGACAGCTGGCCCCTTTTCACTGATTAAGTGATTGATAATAATACAAATGTACAAAGACAAAACAGCTACAATAATAGTTTACTTGTTCTCATCAACTATAGTAGCTCCAACTGTAGTTATAGTAGTATATAGTAGCTAATGTCCAATTTAACTTCCTATATTTTTTAAGTCTAAATTCTGCTTTAAACTTAATATTAAATAAGTACTTTATTTAGATATGTATTCCTTTCTTTATCAATTAGATTAACTTTACTCAATCCACGTTTCAATGCCAGTGTGCAAAAGTGGAGTTACAGTACATTTACAACAAAGATAACAAGAAAGACAATAAGAAAAGAGAATTTCACCCTGAAAGCAGCAGTTTCCCATGTAGCTGTAAGTCAGCAGCACAGTCATCAGACAGACAATTCTTCTCAAACCAAGTCTGCAAATAAAGTACGGGATGTTATCTCGTCAACGTCATTAAAGGTTGATCATATACTAGAGGGCACTCTTGCACAAGGATTAAGGAAGGTACTGTGCTAGGGCAGCGCATACTCACCTTTTTCTCACTAACTCAGTTCTTGCTTTTTGAGATTTAAGAATTCCAATTACATTAGCTAGATTATGCTTTCAGTGAAAGAATCTGGCACTGCTTTTAAAGTGTAGACAAACTGCATGGTTAGAGTGGGTACTTAAAAGTTTAAATTGCAGATACAGTAGCTAAACATAAAAATAGTTAATAAAAACAAAAGTGACCATCAAAAAATTAGATATACACTTATACGACTCACTCACTTATTTAAGCTAAAGAGGATAAAAAAGAATCAAAGCACGTATTGAGCATAATTTCAGCTGGAAGTACAATCTAACCTCATTCTTGGCTGCAATTCTTTCTCCCTTTTTCCAACGAAGAACAGGTGTAAGTAAACCAAGCTCTTGCTTGTGATGTCTTTGCAGCTGATCCTTTCCCAGGCTGTATGATGTCTCAAAAGTGATAGGTGCAAAGACATCCTTCACCTTTTTCTGTGAAAACATAGACAAGAGTGTAGATGACATAGAGGTTTACATAATGACAAAGATCAACTGCCAAACTGTTCAATGACATTACCATAACAGGACACTACACCAAATTCTCCAGTATTTCCAACAACATTGAATATCAGTTATTAGCTGTTATATATCAATGACTTGTGTAATATAATGTACAGTATAGATTAGTTGCTTATTTCATTGCATAAATCAGCTTGGTGATAAGGAAAGCAACATCAAATTACATGCACAGATAAAATAACAAAAAGTAATAAAGTTGTTACAGCATTGCTGGTAATACTGCTGTACCAAGTCGCTTTTTTAGCATCTGTTATCCTAGCAATATACCTTTGATACAAAACATGAAACCTCATGATATAGAAAAGTTAGAAAAAAGCATTTCATACATTTTCTTGCCTGCTGTCATATTATGTTAACCAGTTTATTGTCACTGATGTCTAATTATGCGTAGTCTAAGCCTTAATGTAAACGAAAACCACTGCTGATAATCTTAACTCATTCCTCTTCCATTTTTTTGTTTAGTTTAAGCTTCATTTGTAGTTTCTCCTTGTAAGGGGTGGTCTTGGGTCTAGGCAGACTCCAGCCGCTAGGGGTCAACAGCGAGCCGGCAATCAGGCCTAATGCCCAGCACCTGTGTACAGGTCTATAAAGAGACTATAAAGCAGGGGTGCCCAAATAATTCCTTATAAGGGGCCAAAATTTAATCTCAGTGAGGGGCCACGGGCCAAAACTAAAAGTTATTTTAACTAGGGCTGGGCGATATTGAAAAAAAAAAAAAGATTCTGATTGTGTTTTTTTTTTGTTGTTGTTGTTTTTGTATAATGCAATTGAAAAAAAAAAGACTGCAGAAGTGAAAAAATAGTAACAGCACCACCTATAATTATCTTTTCAAGGGACTCAAACTTTATAACAATAACAATATAACAATTAACAATAAACAGAAATCTTAATTAGCTATATGCTTTTTAGGAACAGCTCACAAACAACTCACTTTAAGTAATTTGCAGCAGAACCTCCTTACATTAAGAAAAGTGCAAAGCTACAAAAAGTTCTTTACAGATTTCTTAAAAGAAACACAAGCCTGTATACTGTTTTCACCAATGAAGTTAGTGTATCAGTATCTACACTGGGGGACCACAAATAATCACTCAGCTTTCATTTTGTCCCCTTGTGATTGGGGGGTGGATGGAGGGGCACATTCCGCTTCTAACAATATTGACTACAACTCCCATGCTCTCACAGACTGTCACGTGACTACCACAAGTCCCCGGTCAGTCAATTCTGATCGGTCCTCCCACTCCGGAGTTTTGATTCAGTTCAGCTGTGTTCGATTCCATGAATCTTAATTAAACTCTTCTGTTTGTGAGTCTCGTTGTGAAGTTTTGCCGATCGTGTTTGCGCTCCTTATTTCTGAATCTAACTATTACCGTGTATGACCCTTGTTGTCTTCCGTTTACTGTTTTTACTCTTTTGATATTAAACTGACATGTTGGTATTTTAATTAAAATATAAAGTATGTAAACAATCGCGATTGTCACATTTCTAACATCGTGTGAAAACGTTCATTCGAATTAATCGTGAAAATCGCCCACCCTAATTTTAATATTGCATTAAATTTAAAAATATCACGTTTTTGTTGTTAAATAAAACACTACTGTTTATTCTAATTAACAGTGCTTTTATTTATTTCAACGGATGATAGATGTTTCTTTTTAGGAGCAGAAATATTTGAACAAATGTAAATTTGTAAAGAAAAACATGCAAAGCAAAATATATACTGTATATATACGTATATACCATCAATATTTAAATATTCAATATATTCACCTTTCCTCGCCACTGTACTTTGAGAACAGGTGTGCATGTTTTGTTTCGTAATGCTGACGGATGTTGTACTCCTTTAGTGCAGCCACTCTCTATCCGCAGATGAGGCAAACTGCGGTTTAATCTATTTCGGTGAAAAAAGATTCAAACTGTTTTTAAATGTTCGTTTATCCAATGCCACTGCCTCATACGCTCCATGATTAACAGCCTCACTCGTGTCATCATGTCTGCTGACAGGAGCTCCACAGCGCCCCCCTCTCCTATCCACTGTCTCATGTAAAATTGTGGTCAGCCAATGAATTGCAGCTAGCGTTATAGGCAGTTCAACACTGTTAAAAGAAATTCCCAGCTACTGACAAAAGTAAGCGCTACTTTGATATAGTGAGGCGGGCCAGAAAAAAGAGACGGCGGGCCAAGTTTGGCCCGCGGGCCCCAAATTGGGCAGCCCTGCATAAAGAGACTGCGTGTGTTTGTCTCATGCGAGCAAACACACGCAGCCGGTAATCTCGGTAGAGGATTGAAAGTTTTCACCCTCACCCCATTTCTCTCTAGTCTCAAGTTGTTCTCTCTCTCTCTCTCTCTCTAGTAAAAGAAAAGAAAAGAAAGAAAAGCAAAGAAAGAAAAGAAAAGAAAAAGTAAAAGAAAAGAAAAAGATATATATATTTATTAGTTAGTAAATATTAAAATATTAGTTCAGTCATTCTCAGTTAATTTATTATTATAGTTCTATATTTTCTGTTGGGAAAGCCTTTTGTTTTATTTACCCCTTTTTCTCATAACTCATGAGGTGGCCATTGTTCCCCTGGCAGTCCTTTGTTCTTCATTTTTCCCGCTCAAACTTTTCCCCAAAACAGGTGGTGTTTGTATTTTCTTTTGCACCTGTTCAAGCACATTAGTTTTGAACCCACCTGAGTTGACACACTTTAAAAAGAACCTGATTAGCTGAGTGGTAGAGCACTTGATCAGTGTTCTGACGACCTGGGTTCAAATCCCACTAGGAGAGTTTTTTGTTTGTTAGTTAAATTGCCTAATTCACAGATTACTAAGCACTTGGGTCCAATTCCCAATTGATCTGGTAGCTCATCTAGTAAAGACACCTGCGTGTCTGCAGGGGTTTGGTGTTCAGATCCACCACTGGGTGAGCACCATTACACTCCTGTATCCATTTACCCATCCCTTTCCTTAATAGTGGTGAAAGCTCTAGAACTGGTACCACATTAGGATACCCAGCCTATTTAACTAATAATATACACTGATCAGGCATAACATTATGACGGTCCCCCTTTTACTCAAAACAGCCCTGACCTGTTGAGGCATGGACTCCACTAGACCCCTGAAGGTGTGCTGTGGAATCTGGCACCAAGATGTAAGCTGCAGATCCTTTAACACCTGTAAGTTGTGAAGTGGGGCCTCCATGGATCGGTTCGGCACATCTCACAGATGCTCAATTGGACTGAGATCTGGGGAATTTGGAGGCCAAGTCAACACCTCAAACTCGTTGTTGCGCTCCTCAAACCATTCCTGAACCATTTCTGTTTTGTGGCAGGGCGCATTATCCTGCTGAAAGAGGCCACAGCCATCAGGGAATACCGTTTTCATGAAAGGGTGTACATGGTCTGCAACAATGCTTAGGTAGGTGGTATTGTTTTATTAGGATTTTAACGTCATGGGATTTTACACTCTTTGGTTACATTCATGACAGAAATGGCAGTTACTCATTACACAAGATTAATCAGTTCACAAGGTTATATTAAACACAGTCGTGGACAATTTAGTATCTCCAATTAACCTGCATGTCTTTGAACTGTGGTAGGAAACCGAAGCACCCGGAGGAAACCCATGCAGATACGGGGAGAACATGCAAACTCCACACAGAAAAGACCCGGACCGCCTAGGGGTCAAACCCAGGACCTTCTTGCTGTGAGGCGACAGTGCTACCCACTTAGCCACCATGCCGCCCCTAGGTAGGTGGTACGTGTCAAAGTGACATCCACATGGATGGCAGGACCCAAGGTTTCTGAACAGAATATTGCCCAAAGCATCACACTGCCTCTGCCGGCTTGCCGTTTTCCCATAGTGCATCCTGGTGCCATGTGTTCCCCAGGTAAGCGACGCACATGCACCTGGCCATCCACATGATGTAAAAGAAAGTGTGATTCATCAGACCAGGTCACCTTATTCCATTGCTCCGTTCCCATGCTTACATGCCCATTGTTGGCACTTTTTGTGGTGGACAGGGGTCAACATGGGCACCCTGACTGGTCAGCTGCTATACAGCCCCATACGCAACAAACTGAGATGCACTGTGTATTCTGACCCCTTTCTATCAGAACCAGCATTAACTTCTTCAGGAATTTCTGTTGGTCTGTTGGATCAAACCACACAGGCCAGCCTTTGCTCCCCATGTGCATCATTGAGCCTGCCGCCGGTTTACCACTGTTCCTTCCTTGGACCCCTTTTGATAGATACTGACCACTGCAGACCAGGAACACCCCACAAAAGCTGCAGTTTTCATTTGTCATTTGTTAATTGTTCTGAACCCTTAACTGACAAAATTACAAAAAAGGATTTCCAATGTATTGATTGACTTGAATTCCATGCCTGCAATACACTCAAAAAAGTACAAAAAAAGTAAAATTAGTAAAAATGTTAGAATAATTAAAATATAGAATATTTACATTAGACCATTTTAAAACTTTTCACACTGAGCAGGTGAATTGGTAACAGGTGAGGGTATCATAACTGGGTATCGAAGGAGAATCTACAAAAGGCTCAAACTTTTTAAACAAAGATGGATGGTGACTCACCACTCAGTGCCAAACATTGTGAGAGTTGTCAGTTAGTTCAAAAATAACATTTCTTGGGGCCGCTGCAGTAAAGTACACTAGCACACCAGAGCTGGGATTTCAAATACATTGTATCGGATCTCTGCTCTGCCATCCATCTGGGCTGGGTGGCCACATGAACAACGATTGGCTATTGTTCAGGGTGGGATGAGCCGGACCAGGGTTCTTCGTAACTGGTGCAATTACGACCTCTGCTGGCTGATTAATGGTGCCTGAGCAGGGTTGGGGAATAATGCTGATCAGGGTGTGGCTCTCAGTGCACAAGGCTGATCCGCATATGAACTGTCCTTGTGCAGGTGAAAAAAGGGAGTCAGTACTGCGCACGTTTCTCAGTTGCAAAGCTCCTCAGTCAGCAGTGGAGGGTTGTATCGGTAGAGGTGAAGCTTAATGCAATCAGGATAATTGGATACGACTAGATTAGGGGAGAAATTTTTAATACTTTAGTTTTTCACCATCTACCGAACAAAATATTGTAATAAGGTTCAGGGAATCCAGACAAATCTCTATATGTGTAGGGAAACCCTGAAAACCACTTTTAAATGTGCATGACCTTTGAGCATTGCATGAGAAACCATCATAATTATAAGTAATAAATACAGCCAAATAAGTTTGGGAATACTGGGGAAAACCAAAGTCATTTAACGCTACTGTATCCACTATGCACCTTGAAACTTCAATACACAAAGAAAAGCCATACATCAATTCTGTGCATAAACATAGCTGAGTTCTCTGGGCCCAAGCTAATAGTAGTAGATATACTTTATTTGTCATATACATATACAGGTGTACAGTACAACAAAATTCTTTCTTCGCATATCCCAGCTTGTTTAGAAGCTGGGGTCAGAGCGCAGGGTCAGCCATCTTATGGCGCCCCTGGAGCAGAGAGGGTTAAGGGCCTTGTTCATGGGCCCAACAGTGGCTGCATAGCAGAGCCTGGATTTGAACCGCCAATCTTCCAGTTGATAGCCCAAAGCTCTACCCACTAGGCTACCACCGTCCCTAATCGCAGATGGACTGAAAGGCAGTGAAAATGTGCTGTCATATGAGTTTTAGCTTGTCTTTGAGGAAAAAAAAGAATGTTAAGTACTCTGTGCCAAGGACAAACAGGACAAAACTGTCTAAAACCATGGCTTTGTATACACATTGTATATACCTTTCTGCAGTCCAAATCTTTCTCCAATCTTTTTTTTAATACTTTTGTTAGTTATACAGCTCAATCAGCAAATCAAATATTTATATTTACATTACATGTAAAAAAATCTCCCAACTTTTCCTGAATTAGGGTTTGTAAAAAAAAAATATTAAAGCTTACTAAATAGCCATGCTTCTAAGTGAATGATTACTTACAACCCCAAATCAGAAAAAGTTGGGACAGCATGGAAAATGCAAATAATAAAAAAAACTAAGTTTCTTACATTTACTTTTATGTCATTGCAGACAGGATGAACCTGAGATATTTCATGTTTTGTCTGGTTAACAGTATGGGGTCGTCGTTGTCGCATTTTTCATTTCAAACTTCTCCACACATTCTCTATTGGGGACAGGTCAGGGCTGCAGGCAGGCCAGTCCAGTACCCGTACCCTCTTCTTCTGCAGCCATGCCTTTGTAATGTGTGCAGCATGTGATTTTGCACTTGTCTTGTTGAAAAATGTATGGACAACCCTGGAAAAGATGACGTCTTGAAGGCAGCATATGTTGCTCTAAGATCTCAATATATTTTTCTGCATTAATGCTGCCATCACAGAAGTGTAAACTGCCTTTGCCAAGGGCACTGACACAGCCCCATACCATGACAGACCCTGGCTTTTGGACTTGTTGCTGATAACAGTCTGGATGGTCCTCTTCGTCTTTGGTCCGGAGCACATGACGTCACAGCATGTAACTTCGTATTGTAGCGCTTGACAAAGGTTTGCCAAAGTAATCCCTTGCCCATGTGGTTATATCTGCTACTGTTGAGTGGCGGTTCTTGATGCAGTGCTGTCTGAGGGATCGAAGGCGTTCAGCTTAAGCTTGCGCCCTTGGCCTTTACGCACTGAAATTCCTCCCGATTCCTTGAATCGTTTAATGATATTATGCACTGTAGAGGGAGAAATATGCAAATCCCTTCCAATCTTTCTTTGAGATACATTGTTTTAAAACATTTCAATAATTGTCTCACGCATTTGTAGACAAACTGAAGATTGTCTGGCCATCTTTGCTCATCAAAGATGCTGCTTTTGTACCAAACCATGATTACAATCACCTGTTCACATCACCTGTTTGGAATCACATAATTATTTCATTTTTTCACCTCATTATTAGCCCTAAATTGCCCAACTTTTTTTGGAATGTGTTGCAGGCCTGAAATGCAGGAATGGAGATATATTAACAAATGAAATGAAGTTAAGCAGACAAAACATGAAATATCTTGGGTTCAAACTGGCTGCAATCAAATAGAAGTCAAAGTAAATGTAAGGAACACTGCATGTTTATTTTATTTGCATTTTTCATACTGTCCCAACTTTTTTTGATTTGGTGTTGTAGATAAAGGTAAAATTAACCCATAGTACATGTTGTACTTGATTTCAAAGACAGTGTGTTAGCAGAAACTGAGATGTGTGTGCAAGGTCTATTTTAGGGGAGCTGACCCACTTTACAGTTTAACTGAAGTACTGACCTTTGCCCTGGGGACCATTAAGAATGACATACAGTCAATGTACAGACTTTATCACATGGTTCTATTAGACATGAATGCTGCTTTGTTGGCCAAAAATATGGGCATTCACATGTGCATAAACAGACTTCTGCTGTCGCAGTGACAAAGAGGAGGCACCTAACATTGCACAGTAATTAAAGAAGAAATGCGCTTCTCACTAAGCACCCTGCTCGTCAAAGAGCAATTGTTTCACCTGGACTCTGGCACTATTTTAGCATGTGTGCAAGCATGCAATGCTGAGTCTTTGATACTGACTGATTAGGGATGCTGTATGGTATGCTAAACACTATTTGAAAGAAAAAAAGAAAACACAGAAATACTTTCTACATAGAACTTACATGTTTTACACGTTTTATTTAAAATGTGAGCACCATTTCCAAGGTAATTTGGGGGCTTTTCATGTTCACTTACACTTAAGGAAAACTACAAGCATGCTGACACAGACATGTACGTATTCAGTGCTATCAGGCTTGACCAAAACCTAATTGCTTATTTTTTTTTGGAGAAAAACACTATCAGTGCTGTGTCCGTTACTATTGTGTTCTTGCACAGAATCAAAGGCAGGAGAATCTTTAATGCCTTTAATAACATCTCTGCTATGGCTCAACTGATAGAGCAAAGTGCATTCACTCCTTTAAACAAACAAATACAACAATTAAAGTGGTGAATGATTAGAATAATGGCCTTTTATTTTTTCTAATAACTTTACTCACCAACTCGAGAGTTGGAAAAAAATAAAGTGACAACAGGTGCACTGGAGAGGCAAAAGCAAGACAACCCCCAAAAAGGGAATGGTTTTGCAGGTGGTGGCCACAGACAAATACTCTCTCCTTATCCTTCCTGACTGATTCTTCTCTAATTTTGCATTTTGCTAGTCATTGTCACTACTGGTAGCATAAGGTGGAACTTGCAGCCCTTTCAGGTTGCACAGATAATAGAGCTTCTCCAGAATGGCAGATCCTATGTGCTGTCACAAGAAGGTTTGCTGTGTCGCCCTGCACAGTCTCAAGAGCATGGAGGAGATACCAGGATTCAGGCTGTTACACGAGGAGGACAGGGCTGTAGAAGGGCATTAACCCAGCATCAGGACCAGTATCTGCTCATTTGTGGTGCCTGGATGAACAGGAGGAGCACTGCCAGAGCCCTACAAAGTCACCCTCAGTGGGATACTGGTGTACATGTTTCTGAAGAATCTGTCAGAAACAGACTCCATGAGGGTGGCAAGAGAGCCCAACGTCCTATGGCGAGACCTGTACTCACAGCCCAGCACCGTGCAGCTCGATTGGCATTCACCAGAGAACACCAGAATTGGCAGGTCCACCACTGGCGCCCCGTTCTCTTCACAGATGAGAGCAGGTTCACACTGAGTACATGTGACAGATTCGAGTTGGAATTCCCATGAATTTGTCATTTTATGACATTGAAGGCACTGAAGACTTTTTCTCTTAATTCATTTACTGCCTAGTTAAGGTTTCCTGATGAGCCAATCTTTAATCCAAGTATCATTTTAGAATGCCTAATTTCATGTTTTCCTACTTTAAATATGTGTTTTTTGTGTATATGTGTATGTGCACACACATATACACCCACATACACTCATGCACACACTCACACAACAACGCACACACGCCCATTCACACACTTAAACCCACTCACCAACCCCCCACCCCACATACACACACCCAACCAACACAACCTTGCTCTACAGACTGACAGCTCCAAAAATACATACGACTCAGTAACTATATTATCACTTGCATCTTTGCACAAAATCATATTTTTGCACATTATTCTTTAATATAATGGCTGCTATACAAACCCTACACTGTAACTTATTAAAATATGCTAACAATTAATTTATTTATTTCTTTATTTATCACTTTTTAATTTATTTAAAAAAACCTCTTTCTAACAGGGTTTCTGCAGATTTGTATCCTTGGACTTGTGTTTACTTAAACTAGATTAGGGAAATGTTTACGGTGGAAGCACTTCTTTAAGTCACTCTAGATAACAAATAGTCTGCTAAATGGTGAAAATGTAAATGTACAATAAAGCCACTTGAATCTTGAATATAATCAAGGACAAAGCTCACCTTATTTTAACCTCTTCACACTTCTCTCATCCAGCAGATGATACAGAAATGTGACATCAAGAACCACTAAATTACAGAATAGTTTCTACCTTCAAGCCATCAAGGCACTGAACACAATAGACTATTTCCAGACAGCAGATTAAACAAATCAAAGGTAGAAGGAACATGTGATATACTGTAGTAGATTGTACCACATTGCCTACATAAAGTATCAATACCCTTACAACCGAAAATGTACTGTTTAAAAATATTTTGTGAAATACACAAATTTAGAGTATTCAAGCATTTGAAATTTCAATGACATTCAGAAGTGAAAATGTTGAACATCAATTATTTAGCTCAGCAGTAGGCATAAACAACAAGGTAGGGTGGGTTATAAATAGTGTTATTTGGTTATTTCTGGCTGTAGTTATATGCCAAGAAATTATTCAGAGCATGTATGTAGAATTCAAATTAGATTTCTCAGATAGACCTTTATTAGCATTCTTAATTATTAGATAATACCACAGAGTTGCATTTGTCCCACGAGCATGTGGGTCTTGTCAAGTTGGGTGAAAATAAGGCAGATCTCATATTAGACAGTTAAACCATATACCATTGCTTTTTATGTCCTGCATTCTGACTAAAAGCCCTTTAACTAATTACCTCTAAACTGAAATTGATGAATCATACAGGAATACACAAAAGAACACAGACTGTAGAACAAAGTAACTAAACAGACTAAAAACCCTTGACACTACATTTCTCTTCCTTCCAACACATTCTAACCACTTGCAATTCAGTGGCATTTTAAGGAAACGGCAATGTACTATGTGAGAACATGCTGAAAACAATAAAAATTAACATGGATGATAAATAATAAAACAACTTTGTATTTGTAAAAAGGGTACAAGTTATGCTTTTTACTGGATAACCTTACTAATCTAAAAGTGTACCTTTTTACAATGAATTGTTATATCTAAATAAGCATATAGTCCAATCCAAAGCGTTCTGCTGGATCACATTTCTAGAAGATGCATGAAGTTGCTTACATTTTATCAGTACCATGATGCATGATGACTGACAATTGGCCTTAAGCTAATTTAGGAGTAGATGTTCTGCTGTGTATAGGAAAAAAAAGGCTGTGCATGTTTTAAGTTTTTCCACCTCACTGTTTTAAAAATAGGTGCTAGAGTAGCAGGCATGCTTAATGGGAGACAGCTGGATATGATTGCCATCCTGCTATGTTGATTTACTGTATCAGCTTTCTTGGCTTGGAGTAAATGAAAGCAATGCTATGGCATCGAGGGATTGGGAATGTCATATGGAACTAAAGGCAATCACAACACTGGCTTGTCTGTCTAGCAATTTTTTATAGTGGACAAGAACTATAAATGGCAAATCTACAATCATAATCTTAATCAGCAATCACTATTTCTTTCTTTAAATAGTGTTTTACTTTTATTTAAGAAAAGTATTACTCTTCTGATTGTTTTTCAATTTGAGTTTTTTGTGAGACCAAAGGATTTCAAACAATTTTCAGATGAAACTGTAGTTTACACAACACATTTTAAAAAGTGGATATGGGGAATCATACTGTACTAAATAATTTTTAGTAGTGGAAAATGTTTTAATTTGTCAGGGCTTAAAAGACAATGTCATCATTTATCATAAAAAATGTTTTCTCTGTTTCACAGCTACCCCAGTCTTAATATCCCAGTGCACATTGTGGTACTTTACTAGCTTACTATCAGGTTTATCTAACCAGTGTGCTAAAATGTCTCCCAGGCAACTTTTAATCCCTGATTGTTTGAAGCGGTTAGAATACATGCAAAAGCTTTTCACTATAGTTAACAGCAGACCTTTTTACATTGTTTCCAGTAATTCATTGGTATCTGATTATTTGGTGCATAGTTGCATTGTACCTGCACAAACTTGGACAAAAACAATGTTGAAATTTGATATTTATTAATATTTATTCTTGTAAAGTATAATCAAAGCCGACCAAGTGAGTTCTGGCAACATAGTCAACATAGTCACAACATACACCGATCCAACAGACGAGCCACTGTAGCTGAAAGGTCGCTGGTTCAAGCCTCACCACTGCCAGGTTGCTGCTGTTGGGCCCTTGAGCAAGGCCCTTAACCTATAATTGCTCAGATTGTATACTGTAACTGTAACAGTGCATCGCAGTTTGTTGCATATGGGGCTGCATAGCAGCAGACCAGTCAGTGGGCCCATGCTGACCCCTGTCCACCACCGAAAGTGCCAACAATGGGCACGTGAGCATCGGAACTGGACCACAGAGCAATGGAAGAAGGCCTGGTCTGATGAATCACACTTTCTTTTACATCACGTGGATGGCCGGGTGCGTGTGCGTCGCTCTCCTGGGGAACACATGGCACCAGGATGCACTATGGGAAGAAGGCGAGCCGGCGGAGGCAGTGTGATGCTTTGGGCAAGGTTCTGCTAGGAAACTTTGGGTCCTGCCATCCATGTGGATGTTACTTTGACATGTACCACCTACCTAAGCATTGTTGCAGACCATGTACACCCTTTCATGGAAATGGTATTCCCTGATGGCTGTGGCCTCTTTCAGCAGGATAATGCACCCTGCCACAAAGCAGAAATGGTTCAGGAATGGTTTGAGGAGCACAACAACTGGTTAAAGGTGTTGACTTGGCCTCCAAATTCCCCAGATCTCAATCCAATCGAGCATCTGTGGGATGTGCTGGACAAACAAGTCCGATCCATGGAGGCCCCACCTCGCAACTTAAAAGAGTTAAAGGATTTGCTGCTAACATCTTGGTGCCAGATACCACACCACACCTTGAGGGGTCTAGTGGAGTCCATGCCTTGACGGGTCAGGGCTGTTTTTGCAGCAAAAGGGGGACCAACAGGTGGGTGGTCATAATGTTATGCCTAATCAGTGTATGTACTACCACAAACTGCCATGTTGTATCTTTGCTTTTCTTTCACGATAGTCCACACAAATATTTAATATCCTTGTGGAAGAGCAATACTCTCTTGATTACTCACTCAACTACTTAACCAAATGTTATTAATGTGTGCTCTAATCTGTAACAATTATAGCTTTTTCAATGTCCTGGTAAAGTTTCCTTTTCACATGCTAAAACAAAGCAATTTACAAATAGTCATACAAAGCACTTATCTAGTAAATACCAGGCATTTTGGCTTGATTTACTCATAGACCCACCTCTAAATTTTCAACACTTTCCTGTCTCTGAGAGAAAGGAAGTCACTATGCATGGTATTAAGTGCAAAACAGGAAACGAGACTGTCATGTGCGCTTGGTTTTACCAGTTTGGGAGTTGATGCCCCTCTTGCCCTGTTCTGTAACATTTCAACATCCAGCTCAGTAAATATGTTATTGAAAACAAATGTGTTTAAAAAACAATTAGTACATTTTGTATGCCAAGTGGTATCAGATACAATTTGTTTTTAATAATGATCCTGGAATGTTCTCTTTACTCATTCTTATGGTTCTGTATTTGGTTAGAGATTTATCTTCCAACACCAGCAAAGTTAATTGACATTAAAAGATTCTTAGTCCATTTTTTAAATTCAAAATATTCAGCTAAAAATAACCGAACATGGGGCTATTCCACAGCACTTGCCAGTAAAAACATTTTCCAGATGACTAGCATGAAATCATTACATAACCCCACTGTAACTCTCTGGAATGAAGATTCCAACCTAATCTGTAAGAAAATGCAGCAACACTGGGTTGGTTGGAAAGACTCATTTCTGAACACTGATGTTAACTCACTGTTAACTATGATTCTAAAAATGGCGTTTCTAGTCATTTATGTAGTATCTTAATCTGAAATCTTTTCTGAAGCATAGTTGTGTTTTTGTAAGTACAGCTATAAAATAGAAAAAAATATTTACATTGTCACAGTGGTGTTTTTATTATCATGTACATTAATGTCAAAATCCTATCTGTATTTTGGTTTATATTCAATAGGAATAAGCATTTGGTAACATTTTTGAGCGTTGTTTGTAACACACTTATGCTCGTATTAAGTAGCCAGGATTTGTTGTTTTAAACATAAAACTAGCACTGTCTGGTTTAAACCAGCAATAACATGTATTTCAGCATTTGGCAGAAAAAAAGTAATTTAGACAGTGACCAGTTACTTTTAGCAGGAGGTTGGGGTAACTTAATGATTTATAGCTTAACATTCAAATGTAAACTTTATTTACTGAAAATTGGTTTGTTGTAAGACGTGGTAATATATGCAAGTGATTGTAGCTCGGTAAATTTTGTGAAACAATTAAAAGATGAGTTCATTTTAGTACCTGAGACTAATATAATGTTAGAAATTGATTTGACGCCTTAACTTTTTAAAAAACACAGTTATGTGTGCGTCCTGTACAATGCCTTCACACAGAACTCTACAAAGCAACAGCTGGTTTTCATTAGCATTATTCATCTGGTGAAAAGGAGGCCTCCTCCTTGTGGGCAGACCCTAACATACAGATAAACAAGCGGATTGGCCAGGCAGACCTGGCCTCAGGGACCAATGAAGGGATTTGGGTAGCACAAACATACTATTGTCTGCAAACAAGAAAGCACAATGTATGTACATTTATAGCAGTTAAGTAAAAGTTATTAACTTCCATTTTCATTTTCTTTTAGCAGGTCTGATATTTTGTAAGTCACATATTCAGCATGTGAGCCAGCCCAGTTGTTTGAGATAAATGCTAGCTGCATGAAAAAAAGCCGCCATACTAAGAAAAACAATTTTTTTTAAAGAACACTAAAGAAACAGGTCTAGACTAAAGTGATGCTGAGACAAATTTTGTGTGAAAGTAAACAAAATAATTAAAAAAAACATACAATCTGCTAATATTAATGCACAGTTACCTCTCATAATTAAACCCTACAACAGTATTTGTGGGATGTGAAAAAATTGGATATCTTTATATTTGAAAAGTCTCACCATCTTAATTGACTCATTAGGCCTGATTAGAATGGTCAAGCATTTGCCATTTGGAATTGAAGAGTATAATATATTATCTCTTTATAACTTCTGCTAACACTACAAAAACACTACAAACACTACATGCCTGCAAAGCAGGTTATAAAAATATGTAAAAGGCCTTCTAGCTTACACAATTTAAAATTTCTAGAAATAGAAGAAACCGTAAAAGTTCATGCAAAACCTAAAAAAACAAGAAAATTCTCAAAAAATAAAAAGCATAAAATAAAACAAACCTTGATATAATAGCATAGGCTGTAAAGTAAGGTTTAGCTGACAGAAGAGTGGCGGGGCATTGCTTTACAGAGATGAATGAAAGTGCTAACAGAACGAAAACTGTGAAATGTATAACGGAGAACAAAGGGAGATGGGGTGGATATATTATGTTTAGGTTTTAGGTGGCAACCAGTAGCACAGGAAACACTGCCCGAGAAAGTGGAAAAATGGATCAGCATATCCTGATAGCAAATGTGACATACAGTTACACTAAAAATATTTAAACCACCAAAGAAAATAAGAATTTTTAATTACAAATATTTCTGTGAAGGTAGATTTTAAGTCTTTATTACTTGAATAATGCAGCAATTAAACAAGAAAAAGGAAAAAATGAAGTAATATTTTAGAATAATATTTTGGTAATACTGCCAAAATACTGCCATATTGCTTGATCTTAAAACTGACTGCTAGTCTGTATGACCTAAAGTTGGATTACAGCATTATTGAACCAGTGGAAACTCAACGACAACCCTTAATTTGCATGAGGTGCAATGTTATATAAACACCACCCAGAGATGTGTTCAAGGTGTTTTGAAACCATAGAGAAAACTGTCAAAAGCATCTATCATGATACAGTCAAAATCATCTATCATGATACATGTTATTTTATATCACTGATGATATAGAACCTAATTTATAATAAATATATGAAATTATGCGTATATACTGTGTATAGACTCACTAAGCACTTTATTAGGTACACCTAACACCTAACCATACAGATAGACAGATTGTGGGTATACAGTTACTGTCTGCAGCCAACCTGTTGCTCCGTACACCTTGTCACCACCCTGTACCCCATTTATTAACTTAAGGAAATTCCTATCACTACTGACCAAATAATGTTTGGGTGGTAGTCAATGCAATGACACTAAAATGACAGTGACATGGTAGTGTGTGTTGTTTTAATATGAGTTTACCTGGCGTAGCAGTGTTGTTAGGATTTTAAATACTGTTTGCTTACTAGCATTGTTTTTAAAAACACATACACGGTTAACACTCGTCGTTGGTGTACAAATCCTAACATCAAACAATGCTTGGGTCAATTGTATTCAGTATGACAACACACAGTACTGACAGCCTGGCTGTACTAATACATGTCTAGATAATCCATCAGCAGTACAATAAATGGCATGAAGTGGATCAGCTGTGCAAAGGTGAAGTATGAAGTATTCAAGGTGAGTCCAGGCAAGAATAATTACTTTCATTTACATCTATAATAGCCAAGTACTTTTTATTTTAAAACGGTATTTACCCAGAGTATAGGTTACCAGCATGTAAATGCAAATAAAAAGCAGTGTTTCTTACTTTAGATTTATTTCATTGCGGACAGTATGAACCCAAGTCATCTTTTGTCTGGTCAATTTTTTTTTTTAATTAATATTAATAATAATTAATTCTAATATTTCAGGCCTGCAACACATTAAAAAAAAATTGAGACTATAAAGTATTTAACACTTTGTAATTCAACCATTCTTTCTTACATTTAAAAGGCATTTTGGCACAGATGATACCAAGTGTTTCAGGTGTTATTTCATCCCATTATTCCTCAAACATGTCTTACAGTGTAAAACAGTTAAAGGGGTGTTGTAACATTTGTCTTTTAAAAATGTATTTTTCTTTCAAACTAATCTACACATTCCCTGTTGGGGAGAGGTCGGGGCTGTAAGAATGCCAGTTATGCCACATAACACATAGCGCTTTTCCACCAAAAGAACTGGCCCCCCGTTTTCAAAAGTTTTTTAAAAGCCAAGCATGCGTCATCAACAGTGGTTGTTATGCAGCTCAGGGTTCTGAGAATTTGCTTTTTGGGAGAGTTGAAAAAGCTTAACGTAAAAAAAAAAAAGCTTAACGTGGCTTAATGTACTAAAAGTTGACACAAGAACACTAAACCCTTGGTCGGTGTTTTAGTACAACAATCCACATTAAGCTTTATTTTTTACATTAACCGTTGTTTATACTGTCTTATACCACATCATTTCAAACAGCTTGTCTCATTGAAGGCGCTTAAATATCTACGGGAAACTGGCTCAAAATTCAATCAGGTGAACTTTAAAAGAAGGAAATGCAGCATCAAGCTCCATAGAAAACAAATGCACAGTAGCGCATGAGCGGTTTTGCAGCTTCTCAAGTGAAAGCACCCAAACCTCTGCAACTTGTCACGCCCACAAATGACGTCACACAGAATGCAAGTTTGCAGTTTGGAACCTCTTTTTTTGGTGGAAACACACCAAAATGGGTCAAAAACAAGTTTGCAAACCGGAACAGAGCTCGTTCCGTGTTGGTGGAAAAGGGGTAACGGAGAACTCGATGCCACTTTTGAACAGGGTTAGCATAAGGCTTATTTTTTGCTCAGTAAAGCTTTAAATGGCATTTGTAAATGTAGCTCCTTATTGTGGTTCTTTAAGTGAGTAAATAATCACGTCATTATTTAGTTTTTCACCTCATTACTAGCCCAATTTCATGGAATGTGCTGCAGTCCTAAAATGCAGGATGTAAATTATCAAATGAAATTTTATTGTCAACCTTTTTTTCTAATTTTCTGATGTGTAGGGCTATGTAGTTGTGTTTTTTGTGTGTTGACATTTAGAAGTCAATGAGTGACTATAAAAGCTACTTTCCTGAAAATGCCTACATCTACAGTTATCTACAGTTGGTCATTATTTAAAAGTTCTAAATCACTAGAACTGTGACAAACTTGCCTGTACAAGAACCCAAGTTTGTTTAACACATAAGCATTTTGAGTTTGATAAATGCTACTGTGACTTGGGCTGTAAAATGGGCTGGAATCATGTTCTAAGGACAGATGAAACAAAAATTAAGCTTTTTAGCAACACTCAAGGTAGGTTTGGTGTAGAAAAAAGAATGAGTACACTGAAAGAAACTGATGCCCACTGTTAAATACGTTAGAGGGTCTGTGATCATTTTTTGCCCTTGGCACCTCTTTAGGGTACATTGCATAAAAGTATTCATGAAATACCAGAACATTTTAAATCAAAATCTGTCTGCTTCTACCCAAACTAATCATGTGATCTTCCAGCAGGACAATGATAAAAAACATATGTCTATGAAAACAAAAATGGTTTACTGCACACAAAATTAAGCTTACTTTAAATTACCATCGATTTTTTGCCTGCATTCCAAACAATATTCGGGGGTTCAAAAAGTTCAAAAAGTTTTTGCACCTTTTTAAGTCAAAGCAGAGGCCATATATCAACAACATTTAAAATGATGCCAACTTATTTGGGCTTAAGCTCATCTGAGCTGAAATTATGCAAAGTGGAAACAAGTGCTGTGGTCTGAGACCATGTTGGTAATTGCTTTTGGAAATAATGGACAATAATCTACATATTGTGCTCAGTGTTTAAGGTGCTGAACTAGTAATTTGAATGGTGCTGGTTTATAAAGAAAGACATTGGGAGCATAAAACTTTACTGGCTTTTTTTTTTGCATAAACACATACATCAAACATTGTCAGCACACTACACCACATAAAAGTCTGTTACACTAACGTAATTATGATGGCGTATAATGCCGTATGATTGCTAGGACCGCTTCATGTTGCGCCTCATATTTCCTATGCTACGTGACTTGAAAAATGTTAAATCACTAAACACAATTCCTAAATTTTGAATTGCATAGCAAATTGCGTATTACACGGGATGTGGCTCATTTCATGGGACATGGCTCATTTCACGGTCCGTGACACGATTTTTACGGTAGTAAATTAGGTAGGGCCTTACACATAGGCATGGGATTACTTTGGCAAACCTTTGTCAAGCACTACAATATGAAGTTACATTCACAAATGCAACTTAAAACTGTACTGCAAAACAGAAGCCTTATGTTAATCATGTCGAGAAGGAGCATCAAGTTCTCTTGGTTTGGAGGTATCTGGGATGAACCATCACATAGTTGAAATGTGTATTGTGCTTGGAGGAATAGTATTCCATATCTTTTTTGGAGGCAATGGACCATCCAGACTGTTATCAGCAACAAGATCAAAAGCCAGATTCTGTCATTTACACTTCTGTGATGGCAGCATTAATGAAGGAAAGTATGTTGACATTTTGTCTATGCCTTTTTTTTTACAAGACAAAGCAAAACCACATGGTGCACACATTACAAATGCATGGCTGTGAGAAAAAAAGGTACACACACTGGACTGGCATGGCTTCAGTCCTGATCTATCCCCAATAGAGAATGTGTGGAGAATTTTACAAACGAAAAATGCAACAACCACCCCATACTGTTGCACACTTTAAGACGTGCTTGCAGTGAGATAAAAGTCAATGTAAAGGTAGTAAACACTATGGTGTTTTTAACTGCCACTTCCATACTTTTCCAGCTTCTTCTAATTTAGGGTTGTACAAAACCAATAAAGTTTATAAGTTAAAACATTAACATGTCCTGTAATGTCCTATACTGTTTTCAGTTAAATAAAGATCATACATTTTCTTACTTTCCCAACTTTATTGAATTTAGGTTTGTTTATTGAATCTGGGTTTGTTTTGAGGTAAGTCAATTAGCACAGGCCACATTTGTCTTAAAAGATGACCCTAAAGATGACATTACACATCCCAAATTTGCATTTAAATGAAAAATTTTAATGGAAATTCAAAAGATGACCAATTGTGTCTGATGCAGAGTGATCCAGAACAAAGTAGGTGTGTTATTCCGTGAAGCATACTGTTTTAATGCGTTCACCACTGGGACATATGCCATGTTATCTAGGTGGCAAGAAAATCGGAAATAGCCTTACCTGGACATAGGCTGTGTACTGATGACATTCCTGCTGGTTGATTTTAAGGTTAAAGTCTTGACTCACAGTAGCGGTTTGCTCTCCACTGCGTATGAAATAGACCCTAGATGGTATTCCTTTGTGTCGCTTTTCAGCATCAGCTGTCAGATTGTATATCAGCTCTGAATAGGAATACAGATGGGCAGTTTAGTAAAGTGTTGCTAATACCCCACAGACAACAATGTAAAAATATGCATAGGAATAACATTTAAATCTAATGCAGCCAACATAGAATTAGTGTTTTAGGCTGCAGGACATGTCAGACAGGTATTTGGTAAATAACACAAAACATCCCATTTAAAACTTGCTGTGGCGCAGCAGTGTATTATGCCAGGCTAAGGTGATACTGGCTGACCAGGTGTTTACAAAGACACAAATGTCTATATCTGAGGGAAAGGGGCTAGCCGAAGCCCTGCTATGGACTCGTGCCTTGTCCAGTGTATTCCTGCCATAAAAAAGCCTATCAAGAATCCTAGGAATGTCAGCAGCAAGGCAGATTTTCTAGTCATTTCATAAATATGTCTGACAAAATAAAAAGCTATTTTATACATTAAACGAGGCTGATAGTTATGAGGTCACACATTAGAAGTGTTAAAAGAGAAAGTGCAGCCTTTCAGTCCTGGACCATTCTGATATAAACAGTCATTATTGTTCATTGTTCATTATTGTTCAACATCTCAGGGTGTTGTTATACTGGAACTTTGGATTGGATAAGGTTCACCCTCACACACTAACACACCCTTACTGCTGGACTTTACCAATGGTCTTCTGTCTATGCCATTACCCAGCTGTGACGGAGCCATGACCTAACTGACACCGGAAGGGAGGATTTTACCACAGACACAGAACAGAGGTGAGGTAACTTTCCTGTACTAGTGCCAAGCTTCCTGTACTAGTGCCAAGCTGCTAAAACATAGGACCCCTTATTCTTTCCTAACCCTGGAACAGTCAATTGCGTAACGCCCAGTTTATATATCCTGCCTCCTTTGCACAGCTAAGTTGAGCACCAACCACACCTACCTAGATATTGCTAATTTAAGTAAAATCATACGAAGACCACATCTATTATAAAGACTAGATTTCAGAATCTGACCGTCAGCCTTTAATTTAGTTAATGCTGGTACATGGCATATATTGCACTTTTTCATTTCCTTACTCTGTCCTGTTAGAGATTTATTATTCACACTTTAGGTGTAGCAGTCTAAATAGCATTGCACCACACATGTTCATCTTTTTGTTTTATTTGGTTATGACTCTGTCTAGTTGTTGATTTATTTCCTAATTGCCAAGTCTTATAGGTGCTCATTGTTTCAGATTTTTGTATTTAAATACATTGTTGTCCAACTGTTCATGCCAAAGTCATGTTTTTATATGCGATTATAATTCATAGTCTTGTTGTATTACTGCTATGGTAGATTCTGTGGACTTTAAAGAGAAGACAGTATTTGTTATAATAAACTCATTCTCTTCTGCCCTTCTTCTTGTTGCACCCAAATGTTAAACCTGTATTTTAAATGATGTAGTTTATCATTTGGGTTACATAGTTTTATGCTACAAATGCCTTTACATTGCCTCATTAGTTCATTTTAAATGACTAGGTTTTTTTGTTTGTTTTTTTCATCAGTTATAATTATATGTGAAAATCACTAATTAACAGAAAAGAAAGTTTTGGAAACAATCACTCTTTAAAAAGTCTTAAGTCTAATGTTCAGTTTTTGTAGCAATGGTTTTAGATGCCTGGATGCCAAAAGCAACATTGTAAAAAGTGTTTGATAATTTGGCCAGTTTAAATCTTTGACCCCAACACTTTTGGGATGGATTGATAAATAAGTGAGCTTTATCAAACAACATTAATAAATGACCCCATTACTGTGTTTGCGACTGAACAGATGCAAAACTACGGAAGCGTATTGCTGCCAAACAGATAAAAAAGCCATCAGTATGTCATTATAACGAGAAAAGTATGTCGTTATAACGAGAAAAGTATGTCGTTATAACGAGAAAATTATGTCATTATAACGAGAAAAGTTCATTACCTTAAATGCTGCATAGCTGACGGAAGCGTATCTGCTGATGGAGAGACAGCTTGCACACATGCAGGATGCTGTAGCTTGTGTAACCTTGCAGCTTGTCGTGCCGATCAAGATTCTCCTTTAGGAACAGCAACAATGTCTAAACTTAGTTTAATATTCAACATTTGTCTGACATTTGGCATTCCGATCTAAATAAGTGCTTGAATAAACACCTAAGACCTTCTTATTTTATGATTTCTTACACAAATGAAAATAGTCAACATACTACAAAAACAATTTTATGTTAATTTTAAGATTACGTCTATTTATCTAAAGAAAGGTTATAATGAAACCATTTATCAAGCTCCCACTTCATCTAATGAGTTAGGGACCGTCATAAAACTAACTGAGAAACATAGGAAACATTTACTCTGCACTTATCCAGACTAATAAATCCATTTAAATCTTGTATGGTTTGATGAATTAATGTCAAACAATTTTTACACAAATACATCAATGTTTCTCACCTACTACACAAACCTTATTTTTTGAAATAACATAGTATTTATTTTACATTTCAAATATACAAATTATATTTCCAAAAATACAAATCATACAAGATTTAAATGGATTTATTCGTCTGGATAAGTGCAGAGTAAATGTAGTTTTATGACGGTCCCTAACGGTCCCTAGATGAAGTGGGAGCTTGATAAATGATTTCATTATAAACTTTCTTTAGATAAATAGACGTAATCTTAAAATTAACATAAAATAGTTTTTGTAGTATGTTGACTATTTTCATTCGTGTAAGAAATCATAAAATAAGGTCTTAGGTTTTTTCAAGCACTTATTTAGATCGGAATGCCGAACGTCAGACAAATGTTGAATATTAAACTAAGTTTAGACATTGTTGCTGTTCCTAAAGAAGAATCTTGATTGGCACGGCAAGCTGCAAGGTTACACAAGCTACAGCATCATGCATGTGTGCAAGCTGTCTCTCCATCAGCAGATACGCTTCCGTCAGCTATGCAGCATTTAAGGTAATGAACTTTTCTCGTTATAACGACATAATTTTCTCGTTATAACTACATACTTTCTCGTTATAACGACATCCTTTCTCGTTATAACAACATACTTTCTCGTTATAACGACATCCTTTTCTCATTATAATGACATCCTTTTCTCGTTATAACGACATACTGACGGCTTTTTTTTTTATCTGTGTGGCAGCAATACGCTTCCGTACAAAACCAAGCAATTCTTTATAAAATAATATGAAGAACTTTATTAAAGAAATAGTGGGAGAGTACAGTCGAAATATATAACATGTAAAACATAAAAAATGTAAAACAATATTCTGGAATTTATGGATTTGGTGTATCACACCTTTGGCCATGTAGATTATTTGCTTTGAGAATTTTTAAACATATTCTAAACACATAGGATTCAGTAGCAATTTATTATGTATTGATATATCAAAGCGATTAAAAAAATGAATGAGCTATAATGTCCATTGCACTATAAACTATAAAATCCAAAACGACACAGACTCCAGCCCACAGAGATCACTAATGCCATTCCCCATGAGACAAAAATTGGCTTATACTGATTCACAATTATCCTCTATTACCATTTTCCTTACCTATGAATCCAGGCACATGTTTCCCATGGAAACGCATACAGACAGTGACATTAAAGCAGTTGAGATTCTGAGGGCCTTCATGACACTGAGGCACTGAGATATTTATTGAAGCTGGCAGAAAGATTAAGACATCCACTGTGATTACTGGTCTGGATCTATTTATAGCAACAAAAATGAGAGAACAAAAGTATGAGGAAGTGGACTTAATTGTCATTTAATTGTGTTTATTAATGCTAAATATTAGCACTTGCTGGATTAAAAGTGCATTTCTCACCGTAATAACACCACACTGTCAGCCATAAATGCACCAACTGTCATATCTGCATTAAAAAACATAATTTAGCAGGTTTTATTATTTTTTATATACTACTTAGTTTATAAAATGCAAAAAAGGTAAATGACAATAACAATACTGTTTAAAAGAGAATACAAATATTTCATTTAAACACTTATTTAGTTTACATAAGCATGTCCACAGGAAAAGCATTTCAAGGTAGGCTGCTTTACTCTAACAAGAAAGCCTACTTCACTTGCCTTAAGTTTAAATGCATTTGAATTTTGGAGCCTGAGTATGTTGTTGAGTTTAATAGCTTACAGTTAAGGTTGAAGTTAGCCTTCTCAAACATAACCATCTGTTTGCGTGGGTTTCCTCCGGGAGCTCTGGTTTCCTCCCACAGTCCAAAAACATGCAGTCAGGTTAATTGGAGACACTGAATGGCCGTCTAGGTGAATGTGTGTGTGTGTGTGTATGTGTGTCTGCCCTGCGATGGACTGGCGCCCCGTCCAGGGTGTTACTGTGTGCTTTGCACCCATTGAAAAGCTGGGAAGCTGGGACCGAATAATTTATTTACATTATGAAAACTTGTGTAATGAGGTGTAATATTTTGTAAACAAAAATAGTCCACCAAATAGTCGAGATGTCACTTAATGGTAAAGTTTTTTACTAATGCTTCTGCATGGACTTTTTAAACAATGTAGTGTAATTCTATTTTATGTTTGCTAAAATATTAACAGTATTATACTTTTAACAATTAACAATATTTTAAGTTTTTTTTTTAAACATAGTATCACCTAAGTTCCATTTTCTCAGTTATCAAGTTGTAATGTGAAGTGTGCCAGTAATCCTGTGGGCTAACCCCAATGAGTTAAATACAGAATGCAAAGTGTTAATAATTAGACAAAGGACCCAGATTATCTGCCCCATCACCAGATTTGACTGGGGATCAAACTACAGACGAGGATAATACCTCAGAAAGCACTTCTGCACCACTTTCTCTTCTTAAAAAAGTGAAAAACAGAAAAATGGGAAAAGCAGACTAAACCCCGTTTCTTGTATGATGACAGAAGATTTACCTGGCAGTCCTTGTAGGAAGTGGAAAATGGAGGACATTGACACATTTGATGTGCTTGATGCAAGATTTAAGCCCCCAGATTATGTAAAGACACCCAACCAGTATCTCAAAACACTTTTTACTGACCAGATAATTGAACATATTGCTAACCACACCAATCTGTATTCATACGCCAAAATTGGGAGATCCAATCTAGACTACCCCGTCAGAGGTTACGTTTTTGGTTACACTAAAAATAATGGGTGTGTTCATTTTTCCAGCCACAAAGAATTACTGGCACCACACTTCAAGTTTCTTTGTCCAATCTACTCTATAATATTGTTAATTCATTCATTTATTGTCTGTTTTACCAACACTTTAGCCTGGTCAGGGTCGTGTTTGGTGCAATTCACTGGGCAAAAGGTAGGAAACACCCTGGACAGGTTGCCACTCCATCACAGGGAGGTTTTTTAACATTTTTTTCTTGGTGAGACCATTAAAGCATTAAGAATGAACTGGAACATCAATTAAGGCTCACTAGACCAACATCAGTGTCCAGTCATACAAATACTCTTTTGACTGAATGGACACAATTTCCACAGACATGATTCAATGTCTTATGTGAAGAGTTCTTAGGAAGCTGAAGCCAAGAAGCTGAAAAGATCACACAGCGGTCACTCCATTTTAGTACCCTTTGTTTTTAAATTGGGTCGTCCAACAAGCTCACGGTCAGGTGGCCAAATAATTTTGGCCATACATCCTGTTTGCTTTGTCTAGAACTCAAATTTTGCTTGGTCTAGACCTCAGTTCCACCTTTTGCAATCTGAATTGTTTGACACACACATAGGCCCACAATTTTCACTGCACTGTCAAAACACAAACCAAGCCATGATGTCCAAAGAACTGTATGTGGAACGCGGCAATCAAAATGTGGCAAGGCATAGATTGTGGCAAGCATTTAAACAATATCTTCATATGTTTAAATATGTAATAATTTTGAAATAGAAGTTTGGCACAACTTTAAACAACCCTAGAGCGGGTTGTCTGACCTACTTCAGGCATCTCGGCAAAGGGGGTCTTGGTCAGGGAGGTATGATGAAACCTAACAATCACTTTAAAAGTCCTGTGCAAGAAACCTGCTGGACTTTTGCAGCACTTCATAAATCAGTGGCAAGCCCCCACTGAGTGGAGGCCTATGACAGCCTGCTTGGAGAGAATTAACTGGTATGTAAAGGATTATCTGATCTGAGGAGGAAAAAAATCAAACTTTTTGTGTAGAACAACAGTGTCTCGTGAAAAACAGGCACTGCACATAACCTGATTAATACCCTTCCTACTGTGACAGGGACATAAATAACTGACATAAAAAAACTGAATACAGCCAAATACAGGAGCAACCCTAAAGAAAACCTCCAGAGCAAAAGACATAGGCCTCTGTAGAAAGACATATAGCCTAACCGAGCTTGAGAGAATTTGCCATGGAAAATGGGATAAACTGAAATTCTAGTTTTGATTTTAATGCATTTTCAAAAACTCTAAAAACATGTTATGAGTGATTAAGTGTATATACACTATACTGTCAAAAGTATTCACTCACCCATCCAAATAATTGAATTCAGGTGTTCCAATCACTTCCATGGCCACAGGTGTATAAAACCAAGCACCTCGGCATGCAGACTGCTTCTACACACATTAGTGAAAGAATGGGTCGCTCTCAGGAGCTCAAGTGAATTCCAGCGTGGTACCGTGATGCCACCTGTGCAACACGTAAAATGACAGAGCGGGGTCAGTGGATGCTGAGGCGCATAGTGCGCAGACGTCGCCAACTTTCTGCAGAGTCAAGCACTACAGACCTCCAAACTTCATGTGGCCTTCAGATTAGCTCAAGAACAGTGTGTAGAGAGCTTCATGGAAGGAGTTTCCATGGCTGAGCAGCTGCATTCAAGCCTTACATCACCAAGCGCAATGCAAAGCGTCGGATGCAGTGGTGTAAAGCACGCTGCCACTGGACTCTAGAGCAGTGGAGACATGTTCTCTGGAGTGACAAATCACGCTTCTTCGTCTGGAGATCCGATGGACGAGTCTGGGTTTGGCGGTTACCAAGAGAACAGTACTTGTCTGACTGCATTGTGCCGAGTGTAATGTTTGGTGGAGGGGGGATTATGGTGTGGGGTTGTTTTTCAGGAGTTGGGCTAGGCCCCTTAGTTCCAGTGAAAGGAACTATAATTTGCTTCAGCATACAAAGAGATTTTGGACAATTTCATGCTCCCAACTTTGTGGGAACAGTTTGGGGATGGCCCCTTCCTGTTCCAACATGACTGCGCACCAGTGCACAAAGCAAGGTCCATAAAGACGTGGATGATCGAGTTTGGTGTGGAAGAACTTGACTGGCCTGCACAGAGTTCTGACCTGAACCCGATAGAACACCTTTGGGATGAATTAGAGCGGATACTGTGAGCCAGGCCTTCTCGTCCAACATCAGTGTCTGACCTCACAAATGCGCTTCTGGAAGAATGGTCAAAAATTTCCATAAACACACTCCTAAACCTTGTGGAAAGCCTTCCCAGAAGAGTTGAAGCTGTTATAGCTGCAAAGGGTGGCCGACATCATATTAAACCGTATGGATTAAGAATGGGATGTCACTCAAGTTCATATGTGTGTGAAGGCAGACGTGCGAATACTTTTGGCAATATAGTGTATATGGTTAGAAATGATAATTATATATACATTTAACATCAATTCCAAAAGGTTAATGGATCAATCTAAATACTTTCTAATACACTATTCACTATTCAAATACACTATTCTGCTTTAAATCATTTAAATTTTGTTATATTTTTTCAAAATCAGTCATGACCTTAAAAAATTATTTAGTATGCTTGTCAAATATTCCTATGCAAGTTTTACTTTCGGTGGGTGTTTCTTTTTGTTTGGTTCTGAATTCATATAAATGTGATATAAATAATGTTTATTTAAGTTGAAGTTATGTACAGAAACCCAAACCTGGATATCCATTTCCATCCATGTCCAAACTGCCAGATATTGACTGGCCAAACATCAGAAGAGTTGGATGGATGCTCTTTCCAGACAACCTCTACAGAAAAGAAATAATGTGTGTTATGTATAATGTGTTTCCTAATTATATTAAGATATGCAATATAAAATGTGTCATTTCCATTTGACTTGTAAGCAATGGCTAATTAGCATCAGATAAGCTAATTACTTAAAATTTAACAATGAGATTGCTGTAGAATTGTATTTCAATGCTAACTACCTGTAATGAAGAGTATCAATGCTAATTATTTACAACCCCAAATTAGAAAAAGTTAGGACAGCATGGAAAATGCAAATAAAATAAAAATGCAGTGCTCCTTACATTTACCTTGACTTTTATTTTATTGCAGACAGTTTGAACCCAAGATAATTCATGTTTTGTCTGCTCAACTTTATTTCATTTGTTAATATACCACCCAACTTTTTTTTGGAATGTGTTGCAGGCCAAAAATGCAGGAATGGATGTTTATTAATAAATGAAATAAAGTTGAGCAGACAAAAAATGAAATATCTTAGGTTCATCCTGTCTGCAATCAAATAAAAGTCAACGTAAATGTAAGAAACTCTGTGTTTTTTATTATTGCATTTTCCATACTGTCCCAACTTTTTCTGATTTGGGGTTGTACAGTATAATGACCTTAATTATCACCTTAGACATATTTAATACAAACGGTGACGATTTAATAATTACTAATGTTGGACTTGAGTTACCATTGAGTACTTGCTGATTATTCCAGTAGTATCACCATGATAGATGTATACTGCTCCCCCATAATCATCCTCTTTGGGAGCTCCTATTGCCACATCTACAAAACAAGATAAGAAAGACACAGGTATGTTGAAAAAAAAAGTAAGCACAAAATAGACATGTGTGTCGGAGAGACATAACTGAAACTAAGAAACAACATGAAACCTGGAAATATGTTTTAGTGAAAAATAAGACCACTAAGTATGTAAGCGTGTAAAAGCATTAGAAGACTTTCATAACTGCAGGTTATAATAACTAAAAATATGTTAGCATGAGACACCTCACATTTTAAATCCACTTTTACATACAACTGAAAATACATATAACAAAAAGAGTAATAAAGTATATCCTACTGGGTAGGTAATCCCACCCTGGACATAAAAAAAATCAAATATAAAATAAAATATATACTATGTTGCTAAAAGTATGTAGGTGTGGATGACCATGAACTCCCATATTGTTGCCTCTAGGCTGAAAGCATTTACTTTATTTTATGTAATTGTTTTTTGTTTTTCCAAACTTGTTATCGATGGGTGTAGCTGAAACAGTATGTAGAAGAAATTGCATACTTTTGGCCATATCATGTGCATTTTCTACTTAGTTTTTTTAAAGTATTTTACACAGAAGAGCACATGTACACATTCTGACCTTGGAAACCATCATCATCAATATCCCCGATGCTAGCAATACACTCTCCGAAATGGGCATTGTGAGCATTGTCCCCATTTAAAATCATCACCTCCTCCATCACTCCCTGTAAGATTATACAAAATGATTGGTCATAATGAAGATCACATCTAAGTAAATAAAGTTTAAGCTTAGTTTATCTTGTACACAATTGCTGGATTAAATTTGGAACATAAAAAACAGAGTTCAAGTAGTTCAGTACTTTTTACATCTATATGTAGTTTATAATGATGTAACTTTACAACAGTGTTAAAATGCTGGGTGAACTCACATTGCCCCTGCTTAAGTAAACAGACACCTGGCCTTCATCCCGAACACTGCTGAACATGGGTGCTCCCACCAGCAGATCTGATAGTCCATCTGCATTTAGGTCAACTGCACACATTGAGGAGCCAAAGTAAGAGCCCATCTGAAATCAAGACAGAGCCATACCGCATTTATTAGAATATTGTGCGGCCAGTAAAAGTTTCTCTTTTTAAGAGATTATTTAAAGGGTAATGATTAAAAAAAATGTATAATGTATGGCACTCAGATCCCATAACAAATAGGCACTTCTAATATTTTTGTAAAATATCTGACACTTCAGCTTCAACTTCTAGCTATTGCATACTGCAAATTAAAAGAAATAATACATGTCATATAAGATATATCAAAAACAGATAAAGAAATGACAGCTGTAGGATAAATACATGATACAAAGTAATAAATGCTTATTACACATACAGTGTATCACAAAAGTGAGTACACCCCTCACATTTCTGCAAATATTTCATTATATCTTTTCATGGGACAACACTATAGACATGAAACTTGGATATAACTTAGAGTAGTCAGTGTACAGCTTGTATAGCAGTGTAGATTTACTGTCTTCTGAAAATAACTCAACACACAGCCATTAATGTCTAAATAGCTGACAACATAAGTGAGTACACCCCACAGTGAACATGTCCAAATTGTGCTCAAATGTGTCGTTGTCCCTCCCTGGTGTCATGTGTCAAGGTCCCAGGTGTAAATGGGGAGCAGGGCTGTTAAATTTGGTGTTTTGGGTACAATTCTCTCATACTGGCCACTGGATATTTACTATTTCTCACTCTCTGAGGATGTGAGAAATAGAATTGTTGCTCTCCACAAAGATGGCCTGGGCTATAAGAAGATTGCTAACACGCTGAAACTGAGCTACAGCATGGTGGCCAAGGTCATACAGCGGTTTTCCAGGACAGGTTCCACTCGGAACAGGCTTCGCCAGGGTCGACCAAAGAAGTTGAGTCCACGTGTTCGGCGTCATATCCAGACGTTGGCTTTAAAAAATAGACACATGAGTGCTGCCAGCATTGCTGCAGAGGTTGAAGACGTGGGAGGTCAGCCTGTCAGTGCTCAGACCATACGCCGCACACTGCATCAACTCGGTCTGCATGGTCGTCATCCCATAAGGAAGCTGACGCACAAGAAAGCCAGCAAACAGTTTGCTGAAGACAAGCAGTCCAAGAACATGGATTACTGGAATGCCCTGTGGTCTGACGAGACCAAGATAAACTTGTTTGCCTCAGATGGTGTCCAGCATGTGTGGCGGCGCCCTGGTGAGAAGTACCAAAACAACTGTATCTTGCCTACAGTCAAGCATGGTGGTGGTAGCATCATGGTCTTGGGCTGCATGAGTGTTGCTGGCACTGGGGAGCTGCAGTTCATTGAGGGAAACATGAATTCCAACATGTACTGTGACATTCTGAAACAGAGCATGATCCCCTCCCTTCGAAAACTGGGCCTCATGGCAGTTTTCCAACAGGATAACGACCCCAAACACAACCTCCAAGATGACAACTGCCTTGCTGAGGAAGCTGAAGGTAAAGGTGATGGACTAAACCCAATTGAGCACCTGTGGCGCATCCTCAAGTGGAAGGTGGAGGAGTTCAAGGTGTCTAACATCCACCAGCTCCGTGATGTCATCATGGAGGAGTGGAAGAGGATTCCAGTAGCAACCTGTGCAGCTCTGGTGAATTCCATGCCCAGGAGGGTTAAGGCAGTGCTGGATAATAATGGTGGTCACACAAAATATTGACACTTTGGGCACAATTTGGACATGTTCACTGTGGGGTGTACTCACTTATGTTGCCAGCTATTTAGACATTAATGGCTGTGTTGAGTTATTTTCAGAAGACAGTAAATCTAAACTGCTATACAAGTTGTACACTGACTACTCTAAGTTATATCCAAGTTTCATGTCTATAGTGTTGTCCCATGAAAAGATATAATAAAATATTTGCAGAAATGTGAGGGGTGTACTCACTTTTGTGATACACTGTATAATATTGACTAAATCTACTTTTAGTGTGTCCCTTTTGGTATGCATTTGATCTGCAGACAACTCTTTTATAAACAACGTGGTTCTTCAGTACAATTGGTTGATCATTCATCAAAACAATTAATGTGCAATTTACACAAAAGTAAAAGAAAGATTTTAAATACTCGTTTGTGCTTTTACACACCATTTTCCCTGTGGCTTGAAAGACCTTTACAAGAGAGGTACCCTCAATTCTGAAGACATAAACCTACAACAATTGAAGAATAAAAAAGTGTTATGTTAACCAACATATATTAACTTTTTTGCACCTTTAAATCCTTCATAATAGAAACAGATTACACCTACTTTGCCTCCACCACTATCCTGAGGTGCACCAGCAGCAATATCAATAGCAGTGGGTGAAGAGAAGTGACCAGCTGACACTGAATAGCCTAAGAACATAAATAATATAGTTTAACTAGACTATTAGCAGATAAACATGACGTAAACATAAAGTGAACATCATGTTATCATGTTTTTCAGAACTAGGGACTGACAGAAAGAAAGATAAACAAACTGATTTCTTCTGTGAAGAAATATATTTTAAAGCAAGACAATAACTAAAGCCAACTTACGAAGCAGCACAGAGTGGTTTCAAACTAAAAAAAATAATGTCTTTGAGTGTTTATAGCTCTAATAAAAACATCTCTAGTGTAACAGCAAAAGTGCTGTACATCTCCTACCAAACTCTGTCAGAACATTGCTGCACAGGATTAAGAGATATAATAGCCGCCAAAACTAGCTTGAAACAAGTATTAAATTAATTATAAAAAAACCAAGTTGTGAAAAAATCATTTATAAAAAAAACAAACAAACCCAGGTAACTGTATCTTTGAGAACTTAAATCATCTTTGTTGAGGTTGTACTGGGTATTGGAGGTGATATTGAACACTTTTACTGTTCCTGTCCAGTAGTATGATCCAGGTGCCCCCATGACAACCACCTCCTGCAACATAAAAGAATATTTTAAACAAAGACTTGCTGTGAAGCCACTACAGTGTTGTTAAAAGGTGAACTGCACCTCCCTCTGATATTGCTTTGCATAGAAGGTGGTTCCTGTATTTCGCTACATCAATTTATCAATCAGTTCTTACTTGTCTTCCAGTCCCTGAGAAGCACTCCCACTCCATAATGCTGCCAACACCATGTTTTTCCATAGGAACAGCATTAGCTAGGCGAAAACCATTGCCAAAAGCATTCAATTTTCGTGTCATTTGACCAGAAAGTCTTTTTATAAACCTTCTGTTAAGCAAAATCCAAGCAAGTTGTCAGATGACTTCTACTCAACAGCTGCCACTCCTGCCATTAATTTATGTGCTGATTTATGCAGTGCCGCAGACATTTCCAATCTTTACAAAGGACTTTCGTAGCTATTTTATAGTAACTGTTGGGCTCTCTCTTATCTCCCTGGCCAAAGCCCTGGATGGCCAATTTGCTTAAACAGCCAGCTTTGAGAAGGTTCAAGGTTTTGACAAGCTTCTTCTACTTTAAAATTATTAAGGCCTTATATATCCATGCCCTGATTCATGTCTTGACACAATTCAATCACAGTGATCCACTTCTTCATGGCTTGTATTTTTGTCCTGATAATCCAGTGTAAATTGGTCCAAAAGTTTTTGGTGTACAAACTCTTAGCCATTAGCAGACTCTTACCAATTTCTAGATACAGCTTCAGGAATAATAAAAGCAACAATTTGGAGTACACAGCAAAGGGTTTGAATGCTTTTGTGAATGAGATTTTTAGTTTGGGATTTTTATAAATGTTTTAAAATGCTCTAAATAGAAGTCAATTTGTCATTACTGTTAAGTAAGTGTTGATGGGAGAAAAATGCCAGCTGCATACATTTATACAATCAAATCCACAATCATTGAAAGTCAAGGGGTCAAAGGGTATAAATTCTTTCTGAATCCAGCATTTTTCTTTTGTCCCAATTTTTTAAGCATTTTATAAAGAGTACTGTAGATAAATTGGTAACAGATGATGGTATAGAGTAGACTAATGATTGGGTATTTAAGCAGGCTCAAACAAAGGATCAGTCTTGGGAGTGATAGGTCATGGCTCACAACTTTGTGCCAGAATTTGTAAGAGAAATGTCAATTAGTTTAAAATCAACATTTTACATTACACGACTGTGAATAATAATATTGTAAAAAAAATAAAAATCTCTTCGTAGAGCAATGCCAGAAAGCACTGTATGAGAAACTGTCATGCCACTGTGATAATGTACAAACATTGGCTCGGGAGCACTTCAGAAAGTGACTGTTACTTCACACAGTCTGTTGTGAACTGAAATTACACAATTCAAGTTCTCTGGTCCTAAGTTCACCTCGTGTATACTTGACTGGCCTGTCTGCAGTCTAGATCAGTATTTTATTGAAAATGTGTTGCACAGCATAAAGAGGAAAATCAGACAACGGTGACCACGGACTGCTAAGCAGCTGAAATGTAGTATCAAGCAAGAATGGGCAAAAATTCCATTTGCAAGACTGATAAAAATGTGTTTGTCCCAACTTTTTTCAAGTGTTGCTGATATCATATTATAAATGTGTGTATATTTACAAAATTCAGTAAGTTGAGCAGTAAAAACACTGGATATTTCTCCTTTGTATTTTGTCTGTTCAATAAATGTTCAAGAGAACTGACTAAACACAGATTCTTGTTTTTATTACAATTTACCAAAAAGTCTCAACTTTTTAATTTTTGTGGCTACATTTATTCAAAATTTATACTAAATATACCAGCACTCAGGGAACAGATTTGATGCTGTTTTAAATTCAAGAAAATGCTGATCCTGTGCAGGGCACCACTTCTGTTATACTATTTACTGGTACTGATTTCAAAAGTCTTACTGAGCAGCAACTCCTTCATTGTTGGATATTTAAAAATATCCAATCACTGGCTATGCTTTAAATAGATAATGGATAAAGGGTAAATAATGGGAATAAACCAATGGTTCCATTGAGGCCAATGGAAAAACATTGCTAACATTAATTTGCCAAAAGGTAAAATATTTCTAGTGAATAGACATAGTTTATTAATATTGTTAAACTCTATCATCATTTTCGACATTTTACTACTTTATACGTTTTGTTCATTTAAAACACTATCAAGTCAGGACACTAAGAAGAAGCATGGCAATATACAAAGAGCAGATACACAAACAAGGAAAAGTACCAAATAAACACCACAATCATACTAAACAAACAACTTTCATTGTACATACTGCTACTGACCTCCATAAAAACACCCGCTATTCCTGCCTGACATGATCCATGTTCTTCACCATACATCTTCTTATAGTCTATAGGAGATAATGATACAGAAAGAGAAAAGTATCAGCAAACCACAAAAAAAATTTTTTATGTGTCTGAGCCAGCAGTTACTGGAGTTGTTTCCACATACCATATAGAGTTAGTCAAAGGCTTAGCACAATACATCAAGAATATGGGGCTCAGAGGCACACATAACCCAAACAAAAATGTTTGCATAAGTGTGGATCCCTGTAAAACATGCAGTTGAGCCATTTGAGCTCAACTGAAGAGAGTGGTCTGACATCTAAAAGGTAATTCTGCTCTTCCACTCTTGTTCTAAGTGAACTTAATATATTTGGGTTTTTGGAATAATAAAACTAAAAAACATAACAGCACTCAAATTAAACAATAAGGTACAGTAATGTGTCAGTGGCACAATACAATATACAGCACTAAGAAAAACATTTTGCAGCTTTTAAATTCAAAAAACACAAAATGCAGCTTTTAAATTATCATTCCTTTTGTTAAAGATGAAGATTTATTTAAAACCTATATCACCCATTTGAAAAAGTAATTGCCCTTTTGAGTCTTTTGCATTGCTGTGAAAGAATTGTGTCTAACTCTTTATTGCAGATTTTTTTGATTCAGCTACAATGGAGGGTTATTTAGAATGAACTGTCAGTTTAGATACCACAGCATTGCTTGTGTGTTTCAGATCATTGTCCTGTTGCATAATTCAGTTGTGATTGAGCTTTAGGTCACAAACCGATGGGCAGACATTCAGATAGAGAGCAGAATTCACGGTTCACTTAACTAAAGGAAATGAGGTGTGCAGTTCTTTCGATGTTTCTCTGACTTCTTTTGTGACCTAATGAATGAGTTGTCATTGCCTTCTTGTTGAAACTTGAGTAGTTCAACCTAGTGCTGGACAATGATTCGATATCGATATATATCGCGATAGAAAATTTTTCAATAACGGTGATATGATTTTTAAACAAATTCGATCGATATGCATACGTCAGTGCGTGATGACGTACGCCACAGGCACGAAGCCAGAGTTACCGCTCTGATTACACTCCGCTACAACACGGTGGATATTAGCGGCAAAATGAGTTCAACAGCTGTGAGTGAACGAGTATCCACAGTTTAAAAAGAAGCAGTAGAAATAGTTGATAAGAGAGGAAAGACTAGACTCTTTTTTTCTGTATTCTTTAAGCACAACATCTGCTGCAGCAAATTCTGCAGCAACTCTAAGCACTTTTTTATATTCTTTATCCTGGTTGAGCACTTTTGTTCGAAAATGTTTACATACAAATAATAATCAGTCCATGTTGTGGATTAAAGTTAGTTAAGACCAGAGGTAGAAAGTAACGAATTACATTTACTCGCGTTACTGTAACTGAGTAGTTTTTTTGTGTACTTGTACTTTTTAAAATACTGTAGATTTCACAGCCTGTAATTTTACTTAAGTATGTTTTGTATTAGGAATTGTAATTCGCTACATTTTAAATAAGATCCGTTACTGAGTAAAAAAAAACGCTAAAGAAATTGCGGCTGGGAAACTGCTGCAGTAAATTCTGCAATGGGGAGTCGGATCTTTTGTCTCGGTTCCTTTTAAAGAGCCGTATATATACATAACGACTCCCAGAAGCGCAAATCGATTCCTTTATTTCAGTTTAAAGGGCCGTTCAATAGATTCAAATAATTCTACGACACATCACTGGTGGTTATACAGTTTGAAAAAGTTTTATGCTATTAAAATGACACATTACACACCCCTAAATGTTTTAAATGTTATATCAACATGTTTCTTCTATTATATTTGAATTAAAAACAACTACTGTGAGATTTATATCCACTTGTCCTGTTTGCATTACACAGAAGAGACCCCCCCTGCTGTTAAACAAGTAACTAAGTAACGTTTACTCTGAGTACATTTTAAATGAGTTACTTTTTACTTGAGTAAATTTTTATACTAGTAACTTTACTCGCACTTAAGTAAAAATTCATTAAAGTAATAGTACTTTCACTTGAGTACAATATTTTAGTACTCTTTCCACCTCTGCTTAAGACATATGTTAATATATTATATTATATATTGTCAAAGCTTATGTTTATTTGAGAATGATGTTGTGTTTTTAATGCTGAATACAAGTAAAAGGTGAAAGCTAATTTATTTGTATTATTATTATTATTATTTCTAAAATATTATGTAGTTGTAAAGGGTGAGATTTCATAGACTTTGCTAATAAATTTTTCAGAGTTTTGCAGTTACAGCCTTCCAATGTTGGTGTTCTTGGCAGTTTTTCTGACATTTGTATTATTCATATTGATATCGGAATTATATCGTATCGACCCAAATTAGGAGTTATATCGTGATATAAATTTTAGCCATATCGTCCAGCCCTAGTTCAACCACTCCTGGTAAAGGCTATCACTTGTTCCAAGTTTTCTTTTATTTGTGGATAATGGCTCTCACTGTAATACGTTGGAGTCCCAGGGCCTTAACAATGGCTTTGTAATCCTTTTCAGACTAGAAAGATTTGGCATCTTGTAATCATATTATTCAACAGGTCTGACAGTGATCTTTCCTGGGTCTGGCTAGTGTAAATGAATTGCTGATTGAATTGTGACTGATGGTCTTTTCTGGGGTTTCTGAGACCCCAGAGCCTCTTCAGCAGCTCACAAAATATCTTTACACTTTTTCAATCAGCTTGATACTGCATGACTTTTCCTTCTTTTATGGAAATTGCAAATAAACAATGTTTTTACATTGATATTATGTTCCAAACACTCCCTAATGTATACACTTCTATTTGGGGTTTCTCATTAGATAATTTGGTTAATTACCACTACTTTTTTGGGTTTGAAGACGGAAAGAAAGTTTTAAGGTTTTTCCATATTGTCTCTGCTAAACGAATGATGTACTTACTGTACACTATGACAAACAAAACTTACAAAATAGATTAATTCTGAAAACATAAAATAGTTTGCTCCCAAAACACATTTGGGTGTGCTCATATTTATCTGCATTGTTTTGAAAAGAAAATTTATCAGGATTATGTTATATTTAAATACAAATATTTATATTTATATTCATATATCAGTTATATTTAGCACATTTATGCCAAAGAGCATCATTCAACAGTTTTTTGCAAAAGGGTTTTTAATAGGTGTCAAGTTAACACAAAAATGTTTCTAAATTTAACATCTTAAATACATTTTAAATAAATTAATATAAACATATGTAAAGCACAACAACCAAGGAAAATACACTGGAACCAATACACTGGATTAAATTGACTAATTTTGAATGGATATAACTGCCATTTTAACCCATCAATCTACACTTAATCACCCAAGAATTCAGTTTTCATCTTATCAGACAACAAAATCTTTGTTGTTTAGCTCCAGGCTTATGCAGGCTGTTTAATTTATGAAGTGCTGAAGTGATAGTTGTCCATTCAATAGGTACTCACATCTCTGTACAGGACATCTGAAGTTTTTTTAGAGCAGCTGTAGGGTTTGTTTTTTCCTTCATGACCCTACTTGCCCAGTTGCAAAATTTAGGTTGTGCCAAACTTGTTCCATTTAAAAATTATTATTGCAAACAAAATGATCATGTGGATCCACAGACAGTTCATTAGACTTCATGGCTTGGTTTTTGTCCTAACAATGCAATGTAAGTTGTGGGCCCTTACAGACCCAAGTGTGTGCCATGACGCACCCAACCACAATTTGGAGTGTCACAGCAAAGAGTTTTAATTTTAAAAAGTGTATTTACTTTGTCATTATGGATGCATAAGTGTAGACTGATGGGCCAGTTAAACTCAGTAAAAATTAAATACACAACAAAATAAAGTGTCCATAAAGCCCAGGAGTCTGAATACTTTCCAAATCCCATACATATCAGCTATAGGAAATACACAAAAACATTTTATACCTTCATAACATGGAATGAGAGCCTGTGTTTTTCCCTGTAATGTTGGTGGTATCACAGAACAGAAACCATGGGGTAGGATGTGCTCTGACTCATAGTAGACATTTTTCCAGCGGTGTGCACAGGCCTTTGACAAAAAGAAGAAAAAATTTGGTTGCTTTTTTGTTTTAAATTCAAAACACATACAACACAATACATACTTACATAATTACATTACACTGCATTAAATACAGTTGAGCAATAAATTATTTATTCTAAAATGACTAAGATTTCAAATCGATCTGTATTTGTCCAGAATTAAGTGCAATGTGTGCCGAAATTATGCAATAAAAGCAGGCAAACCAATACAAGGAAGAAAGATTAACCCACTGTGGTGGTTTGTGGTAGTTGTGGTTTAGCAGTTTCTAAGGAAACTCTATTTTACAATGTGTAATATATTTTCCAAAAGATTTTGGTGGTCATTTGTGAGGATAGAGAGACAAGACAAATCACAAAAGATATTTGAAGCTGGTAAAAGGGGAAATGAGATTACAACAAATAAAAGTCACAAAACAGTTGTATTTCTCTTACTTTTGGACTGGATGTCCCTATCTCACCCCCCTGACGCTAGTAGTCCTCCGACTCGTACTCTTCTCTGTTTTTATTAAAATTAAAAGACTACTTCTCCCCTCTCGCGTTTCAAGTAAATATTTTAATGAGGAACCAGTTAACCAATAGCCCTGTAGCATTTACATTTAATTCCAACAGCTAAAGCTTGATTTAAACTGCGGGTGGAGCTAGTGTGACTAGTGAGTTCAGACTAGTGATCTGAGATTCACCCTTGCATGAACTATGAGACTATTAAAAATTTAAATAACAACCAAAAAACTGCTTGGTGAATCATGTACATGTTCATCTGTGTATGTGTGTTTGTTTGTTTTTTTGTGATGTGGGTATTTTTCTTTACACCCCAACATAAAGGAAAAACTCTGCTTATTATCTTATAATAACTACACCAATAATGTCATGAAAAGCTTTAATATACTGACTGCATCTTTAGTTATGATTAGAATGTTTAGTTAACCCTTGTAATAAACTGTTCGCTACCATCACCAAATTCGTAACTAGTTTAGCTCACAGCGTTTATCTTATTGCTATATTCACTACGTTGCACTTTTTTTTATTAAATAAAGCATGAATACTTGTGCACAAGAAACAACAGTTATGTGTTTTATATTACAATGGGGAATTACATTTATGAGAAACTTTTAGCTTAGTTTCTTTTTGTTTATTTTCTCCTACTTTGTTCAATATTGGTAAATATACAGTGCTGTAATAAACTATTTGCCCCATACCCAATTTCTTGTATTTGTACTAATCTAACATTTAAATGTTACAGACCATCTAATTTTAATAAGATAAAGACATTATGAGTAAACACAAAATGCAGCTTTTAAATCAGACTTATTTTTATTGAAGATGAAGATATATTTAAAGCCTATATTATCTATGTGGAAAAGTAATTGCCCCCTAAACCTAATAGCTGGCTGTGCCACACTTGGCAGTAACTTCTACAATCAAACGATTGAGAGTGAGAGTCTTGTACATTGCTGTGGAGAAATTTAAGCCCACCCTTCAAAACTGTTTTACACTGAAGGCTTTTCAAGAATGAACAGTCTGTTTATGGTCTTGCCACACATCTTAATGGGATTTAAGTAAGAACTCAGCCACTCCAAAACCTTAATTTTAGTAAGTAAGTAAAAAGTTGCTTTCCAATAAAAGGCAACAAGATTATCACCATCTATTTAGCACTACAACACACAAAAATGGTGTAGAGCAGGCGTGCCCATACTTTAGTGCTTGAAATCTACTTTTTTCAAGACGACAGGTCATAACAATCTACTTTTTAAAAAGGTTGGCCTCATCATTTTTCAAAAAAGCTTCGACGCTTTTTTAAATGCGCTTCAGTTGCCTATAATGATATTCATTATTACAGGGCAAGCAACTAAAAAAATCACACCAACCTTATTCTGATGATTTGCAGCAAATGGTGTCAGTCAGGTTCATGTAGTCTGGACAATAGCTACTGATGCCAATTCTCAAGCAGGTTCATCAGTAAGGGTGCACTGATATTTAGACTTAATTATTTTCATGTGGGAAAAGGCTGATTCACACAAGTAGGTTGATCCAAAAATGCTGTCAAATATGTGGCACATTTTCTTATGTTTGGATATTTTTTCTCAGCCAGCAAGTTCCAAAATTGTCCAGCAGAGGCCCTTGGGGAATGGAGAGGAATGGGGCCAGGACTGTCCCTAGTCCTGGCCCTATTCCTCTTCACCCTCTACACCGCAGACTTCACCTACAATACAGCAACCTGTCACCTTCAGAAGTTCTCTGATGACTCGGCTGTTGTTGGCTACATCCTGGATGGAGACTACAGTGAGTATAGGGAACTCACCAAGAACTTTGTAAACTGGTGTGGACAGAATTACCTCGAGATCAACACCAGCAAGACAAAAGAGCTGGTGGTGGACTTTCGAAGGTTTAAACCACATCCACTGAAACCGGTGAGCATCCAGGGACGGAATATCGAGATTGTTAACTCCTATAGGTACCTGGGTGTTCACCTTAACAATAAACTGGACTGGTCGGATAATACACAGGCCTTGTACAAGAAGGGCCAAAGCCGACTCTATTTGTTGAGGAGGCTCCGGTCTTTTGGAATACAGGGGGCCCTTCTCAACTCTTTTTATGATTCGGTGGTGGCATCAGCCATTTTCTATGGTGTTATCTGCTGGGGCAGCAGCATGACAACAGCAGACAGGAAGAAACTGGACAAACTGATTAGAAAGGCGAGTTCTGTCCTGGGATGCACCCTGGACTTGGTGGAAGCAGTGGGGGAGAGAAGGATGATGGCCAAGCTTTCATCCTTAATGGAAAACACTCATCACCCACTGCATGAAACTGCTCAAAGGAGAGATACCGCAGCTCCTTTCCTCCTTCTGCTGTCAGGCTATACAACCAGCACTGCCCCAAACGCAGATAATCACCATTACAATAATTCACATTGTTTTTAATATTCTCTGTGCAATTACTTTTTAAAATATGTGCAATACCTGCTGTACCTGCTGCACTTTGTGCAATAAATTTTAATAACTGTGCAATATTTGGTTAACTTCCTCCATAAATACTGTTTATATTTTTGTAATTTTTTTACATATTCTTACTTTTTAATATATGTGTACATACAGTACGTGTAAACACTTTGTAATTTTCTATTTTTATATTCTTGAAAGTTGCTGTAACACTACAAATTTCCCCCTGTGGGATAATAAAAGGCTATCTTATCTTAACATGTTGGTTAGATCTGTCATAAATGACAAATCTAAGAGCCACTTGGTTTGTCATTCAGCTGGGGTTATTGTCTACCATTCGAAACTCTTTGATGTCAGGTAAAAGATCCCAAAACCTTTGCAGAAATGTGCTTCAACTAAGACATCTGTATGTAACATGAGATCCAAATATTCCCCATCAGCTTCTTCAACGATTCTTCTGAATTCTTCTGAATCGATAGAAGTGTGTTTTAAGCTTAGTTTTAACAATAGTCCAAAAAGAGGCAGGTCCGATGTCACTTGGAAGACCATTCCAAGCCATGGTGCAGTGACAGTAAAAGCATAATCCCCTTTATGTTGAAGACGAGACTGTGGAACAGTAAAAAGTGACAGAGACACATAACTTAAGGATCTTGATGGGAACATGCATACTAAGCATGTCAACAACATATGTAGGGGCATGTTTATTCAAGGCTTTAAAAGCAATCAATGCCATTTCATGCTGGATTTTGTAGTGTACTGGAAGCCATTGTAAAGAGGCCAAATGTGATTAAGTAATCTGTTTTCTCTTCTTAATATTAATAAACATTTTAGCTGCACCGTTTTGAACCACTTGTAGACAAAGCAAAAGATGCTTTGTTAATTCCAAAATACAGTGCTCTGAAGTAATCCAATCTAGACGTAACATAGGCATTAATGACCTTTCCATAACGTTCAGAAGTGATTTAATTTGGAGATTGTTCTAATATAAAAAAAAAACGCTCTTGATCACTGTATTTGTTTGTCAAATATTGATTCCATTTCAAAAATAACTTCAAGGTTTGTAACATAAAGGGGTTAGAGAGCCAAGATCTTCTAGAAGCTGTGGGCCATACAATTTTGATATCCATGATACACTTATTGAGTCTTTCTTATTGTGCTGTGATTTTCAAGTTTAATTGTAGATACAGTTGAAGATCATCTTCATAACAATGAAATAAGATGTTATGCTCTAGAATAATTTTACCTACGGGGAGCAAATATAGCATTAAAAGGACAGGGCCTAATATAGACCCTTGTGGGACCCCAGATTTCAGATATAGAAAAAGTTGCACATACAGAAAAGTATTTCCATCACGATCACAGCCATGTGTGGCTCAGCACATGACCCCTTTGCATTTGCAATCACACCCCCCTTGCACCTCCTCACACTAATTCGTCCTTATGTCAATCACTCCCAGCTGTTACCCAAGTCTGTCCTTATTATCATGTGTGTATATACCTCTGTGTTCTAGTATTAGCGTCAGTGTCAGTGAAAGTGAATTACAATTAGTGATTATTAATTTATGCTTATTGCAGCTTTCTTTTCTTTCTTGTTTCTTGTCCTGGCTTCTCTCCTGGTGATGTTTTACTCTGGTCTGTTTGTCCTTGCTAATGTTGTTACCATACTTGTTTATGTCCTGTATTAGCTTAGTGTAGCCAATAGCATTTTTGTTAGCATTTCTGTACTGCACTATACTCTAAGATAGTAGTTAGAGTAGTTTAGACTTAGATTAGCAGTTAGCCATTAGCTTAGCCTTTGTTCCCCCTTTTATTGTACATAAAACTGTTTGGTATTTTGCAAATAAACATGTACATAAAGTCTTTGTATGTGTCTGTTTCACTCCCTCAGCCCAGTGTTACCTGAAAATGTCCTGTGCTTAATTCTAAATAAACCATTTAAGGGCCTGACTCCAAAACAGCGTTTTGAATGCTCAATCAGTATACCATGAAATATCGTGGTCAACAGTGTCGAATGCAGCACTTAAGTCCAGTGGGACCATGACAGAACAACTGCCAGAATCAGCATTAAGTAAAAGGACATTAGTTACTTTTAACAGAGTTAAAGACTCTGGACAGAAACAATTTTCTCTAGAACTTTGACCAAGAACGATACAGAAGTTTTGATATAGGCCATCAGTTGCACAGACCCCCTATATCTAGATTGGGTTTCTTTAAGTGGGGCTGAACTACAAAATGTTTAAGACATGCTGGAACTGTGCCAGATGCCAAACTTACATTTATAATTCACAAAATTAGTATAAAAAAACTTCAATAATCAAGATAAAAAAACATTAATAATAGAAATAGAGTACTTCATATTAGATAATTAAGAAAAGAAGACTTTTTAATTTTTACAAATGTTGGAATACCTGGTGGATAGGTAAAAGGCCTAGTCGCAGAGGTTGAAATAGCAGAAAAATCTCACCGTTTTTAAAGGATGCTACAAGGACATTATATGAAATCTGAATCAAGCACAATTGCACAGAAAAACTGAAACGAGACAGTTAGGTCTTCAATATCCAAGTGAGGAGCAGTAGAAGAGAAATAATTTACAAGCGCACACTGAGTAGCTGTAGTGAGGCCAAACTTTCTAGACATGACAGGCACATGATGTGAAAGTGCAGTTTCTACTATCTTTACATCATCTACATTAAAACCATAAGATAAAACAAGATCAAGATTGTGCCCATGCTCAGAAGTAAGACCATTTACATGTTGAGTAAAATCACAGGAATCCAATACAAGGTTTACTTCACTAATCATGGGTCTGTTAGGGCAACATCAATGGATGTTAGTCTCCCATGATCAATATCCGTTTGGATATTGCAGTTACTATTGACAGCAGGTCAGAGAATTCTTTAGTCAAGTTCTTGTTTGTTTTAGGTGGTCTGTAAATAGGAATGAGTGTAAAGAATAGAATTTAAAAATAAGAGATTTAAAGCTGTAATGAAGAACATGTATATTCCTAAAAACTACTGCAACTCCTCCCCCTCTTCCAGTGTTCCTAGGACAGTTAAATAACTACAGTCTATAAGACACAGATCTGAGAAGAGACTCAGATCACCAGCTTGCAGCCATGTTTTAACTAAAAATAAGAAGTCCAGCTCATGTGATGTAAAAAAGTCACTTAAAATGTTGAACCGGATTTATCAGAAATCCAAGGTGTTTGTAACCTAGTAAACTCTCTACATGGAAAGCATTTTAAGTCATCCTACGCATGCTCTAGAGAAGAAGGCTGTCCAAATTCTAAGATGCCTTAAAATTTTGTCTACTAAGGTGCCTTAATTCGAAGCAATAATCTGACTGAATAACAAGGGAGCATCAGATGCTTCCTTAGCTGTGAAGGCAATCCCAGCATTCTGTGCACCACAACTTTTCTCGCCAAAGATTTTAAATATATGGCAGACAAGTGTGGAGCAGCGAGTTCTTTGCAAATGTAAATAAATTCTCATTTTTATTTAATTGGCATAAAAGTTGTTAGCTGTTAGCTGTTAGCTTGCATGCTAGAGGGGTTGTACCGCCTCCGCCCATTGGTTTCAGTGGCCTGAGGCTAACTGTGTTAGCTTAGTAAGCGAAAACTGCGATGACATAATCGCTGTCCAAGTAGTGTGTCTAAATAACCTAAGGCAGATGTCTTATTTAAATCCTCTCTACTTAGGCAGCTGCCTAGGTAGGCAGTAGACAGCCAAGCAGCTCACTAGGTTTTCAAACAGACCCATTGTGTTCTTTTTGGTCAGCAGTGGTTTGCGCCTCACAACTGTCCCATGGATGCCACTTTAAGTCAAATCAAATTAAACTATAAATGAAATAATTAATTTAAAAAAGCATTTTGAAATTATTCCTTTAGAAAGGGGCATTGCATTTACATTACTTTAAAACAAGATGTAGTATTTAAATGCATTGATAAATGAATCAGCTAATGAGATAAGCTATATTATTATAAAGCTATACTCTATCCATTAGATACCACCAAAAATAACAACTGTAACTGACCATATTAATTTATTTTAATTACTTTATTGCTCTAACAGAGACCATTAGCAGAACATCCAAACACTTTGTCATTTGGCATGACAGCATGGTTGTAGTGCATGGCCTGGCTTTCAGTGCCCCTATCTACTTCCTTTACACTGACCATCAAAGTGTGTGGTTTATTCTCTAGAGGCCATAGACAGTCCTAGGTTTTCATTACTACACCACACTGCAATGTCCCTGAGAGGAAACACCAGGACTACATTTAAGCTCAACTTAAGTGATGGAGAAAACATTATTACATAATGGTTGCTAGTCTTGCCTTATTCAGGTCTATCTAACCAGATCTACACTGGCTCCTGACACAGTACCAGGCATAGGCACACAAAGGAGAGAAGGGCTGCCACCCACCCAAAAAAATTCAAATACACAATCAATTAAATGGGTAAAAAGTATCACATGTACATCATAATACATCATAATACACACAACTCACTGTATCAGGCTGTAAAGGGAGCAGAAGAGAAGTATTGTGAATTGTATTGATGTGAATTGCATTGCTCACACTTTTAAATTTAGTCAGCAGAACACCCCCCCCCCCCCCCCCGCCATGCCATGTAAAATGAGAGCTGTTTTCCTGAAATAGTAAACAGCTATATTTTACCACTAGAAAACATTCTAGTAACAGTTGTACTAAATTGTTACACATGAAGAGATGGTTTGTTCTTAAATACATTGTATTTATTATACGCATTGTTTCAAACTCTGAATGGAAATGAAAAATACACAATGTGTAAAAAATTGCAAGGCCTTACCAGAACTTTCCCGTTTGGTTTGTCTTGTCTTGCCAGACTGACCCCCATCCATTCATCATCTCTGTCCCCTTGACATGTTTTCCCACAAGATTCCCTTGGCTTGTTTCCTTGAAAAGAAAGACACATTTATAAACAACTAGTGTCACAGGTAACACTACATTTTCAATAACTGTGTGTTAACCCTAATTTGAAGTCACAGAAACGATTTGTATTTACACATTCACAATTACAGTTATATAAAGGTTTTTATACTGTTTATGAGCATGTACTTGCATAACATACTCACAATGCAACATCAACTTTTCATTACATTTTCATGCAGTAACACCAGTTTATTTCAGGGCTTCAGAAAATCCACAAGACATAGCCAATTATGGCTTGGTGTAGATGCCTAGAGCTCTGCTGCGGATTTAAATTCCCAATCCCAATGTGCATTAGCACATTTAACCACTGTGCCACCCGAGAAACCAGCAATTTAACATACTGTGCCTAAAATCAAGTTCAAATAAAACTTAAAAAGGGGGAAAAAGTCTTTAAAGACTGATTATGGAATTGTAGGACAATTTGATTATTAAAACTAAAACATTAACATTTTAAACATATATGGATATAAAAAGTGTACACACCCCTGTTAAAACTTTTTTCACCTTTAATATGACCTATAATTTGTTTAATTACATTTGAAACAAACATGAAATGTTATAGGAGAGAAAAATACTATACTAGTACTATACTAATACTAAGGACTTAATACTATAATCCACAGTTAAACTAATACTTTGTTAAAGCAGATTTAATACTGTCATAAAATCATTATGATAGCATTTAGTCTTTTTGGGTATGGTGTTCTTTTGCTGATGTACAGTGTTGTTTTGCACTAAACATTCATTTTGGAACTACGGCTAAAACATTTGGCCTTGTTAGAACATAACACAATTTTCATTTGATTTAAGCAGACCTGATATAGGTTTTTCCAAAATCTAACCTGACTTGCCACCCTACCCCACCCCACTCCACACCTTAGACATATGAAGAACACAAGAGATTGTTGTCACATGTAATACCCAACCAGTACTTGCCAGAAATTCCTGCAACAATTTTAATGTTTCTGTAGGCCAACTGGCAGCCTCACTGACCAGTTTTCTTTTCGTGTTTTTATAAATTTTAGAGAAACGTTCATTTTAGTAAGTGCCATATTTTAATCACTTGTTGATGACCATCCTTACTGTGTTTCATGGAATATATAATGTCTTGGAAATTTTTGTACCCTTCTACTGACTGACACCTTTCAACAATTAGATCCCTTGTAAGCATTGTAAGCTATTTACTGACCATGGCTTTTGGAACTAAGTAAATATCAGAAAGCATCCTACTAGAAGAGCTGAAGCTTATATAGTGTTTATTAATTGAATTATACAGATTATAGGTCACATAAAAAGTGGCCATTTTTTTACATTACCAAATCCTGGTATTTAACAGGGGTGTATAGACTTTTTATATCAACTTTATTTAACTGCTACGATTGATATCTGGTGTGGGCCGATTAGCCTGGTGTATGATCTGAGGAAGTTTAGAATGGTTACTCTAAGGGGCTAATATTTTACTAATTAACTTAACAATGTATCAATTTTAAATTGTTATTCTCACTTTGATGATGAGTTATAGTGTATAAATACAGCTGGAAAAAAATTATACATAATTAATTTATTTATTTCACTGTATAATTGTGACAAAAAGCAAGGAAACCAATGGCAAGACTGGCAAACTAAGAATGGTTTTAAAGTGCACATAATATCAAATGTAAAAGACTAAATCAGGTTCCAGTCTTGTCAGTATAAAACAGAAATCCGAGGCTGCAGTGGACACAGGCTCACCAACGTTTTAACAGATGTTTCCAACACATTGTGGAATCAATGCTACAAACAAATGAAGGCTGTTTTAGAAGCTACTCATACATTTAGCATAGTGTCACCTGTCACAAAAGCTGAGAGAGGTGATAACTTCATTGCAACCAAAGAGCAATGGGCATAAGAAGATTACCCAGACCCTGAAAATTCTTTGAGACATCATTGGGAATTTCCAAACTTAAGGTACAGCAGCAAACCTATCTGGCCATAAAAAATCCCAAATTCTACTGCAAAGGACTTACAGAATGACTTGGAACAAATGTGTCAGTGGGGAACATAAGAAGAACACTCAACAACCAAGAACCTTTTAGCAACAATGAATGTCACTCTTGACCAGAAAGGACATTCAGGTTTTTAATATGCCAGAAAATTTGGATAGGCCTGCAAAGTTCTGGGACACAGTTCTAAGTAGTGATGAGTGAAAACTTAAATTGTTTGGCCATATGGATCAGCAGGTTGTGTGATCCAAGAAAGCGAGGCTTATTATCAAAAGAATACTAACCCATTTAAACAAGAAAGTGGGTTAATGATAATGTGCTAATGTTTTCTGCTGCAGGAACTGGCAATCCTGACTGTGTGACTAGCATAATGGATTCACAGAAATTCCAAGATATTCTGAGAAGGAATGTCTTCTGTAATGAAATTGAAACTTGATGATAACTGGCCTTTTCAGCATGACAGTGATCCCAAGGACACTTCCAGTCCTGAAGTCCTGAAATATCCTGGAGTGGCCTTCTTAGTCTCAGTCAATAGAGTTTAAATCTTTGTCAGGATTTAAAGAAAGGAGTTGCAGCATAAAAGCCATCAAACCTATACAAGCTAAAAGCTTTTGCAGGACAAAAATAAGTAAGCTGGTAAGCACTTAGCAAAATCACTTATTAGAGACTATCAAGGGAAAGGAATGTTTCACCAAGTAATGAGTCTGGGGGTTAAAATTTAATGAATATTTTTTAAGAGAACTAGATGTTTTTTTATCTTAGAACTCAAACTTATTAAAATTGCTTATATCTATCAATAAATATTCTTTCTGTTTACTGAGACTTTTCATTGTATATTTAAGTGATTTTTGCACTCGACAGTTGGAACTACAGACCATTCTTACAAATGCCATTCTATGTTTAGAGTTTAGAGGGGAGGTCTAAACCTGAGCAGTATGACTGTAGTTTAATGTTTATCTATTTATGTAGAAGTACTGTACTACTTCATTACCTGTGCTACAAACTGTTACTGACTGAATTATTTAAACTTCCTGGCATTGCATTGTTCATACAATATAGTGAAGCCTTATCTTTCATGAGAAAGGCAGAGCTAATGCAAAAGTGCAGTGTATACTGTGTAAACTACATTTTTGCTATACAACTGTTATACAACATTTTATGTCAACAGAACTAATGTCAAACCTAGCCATTGGGAGTTAGGTCATGGTGTTCAAGGTAATCAGCAGGGCACTTGTGGAAACTATGCTATTGTTGAACAGGGGGGAGAAGAAGAGGGACAAAGAATGTTCTACAGCAGAGAGTGAAATGGAAGGTGGAGGCAAGAGTAGTAACATTGAACATAGGCACTATGACTAGTAAAGAGAGCAAGCTGATATGATGGTGAGGAGAAACCATACTATATGTATATACATAATATGTTTTATACAGTCAAGCCAGAAAGTCTGCACACCCCTTTCACCTTCTCCATGTTTTATTACATTACAGACTTATTCTATAATAGATTGAGTTCATTTTTTGTCACAAAACTCTACACAAAATAGCCCACAATAACAAAGTTAAAGCAGGTTTTTAGACATCTGTGCTAATTTATTAAAAATCTAAATGTAAAATATCATACGTACACAAGTGTGCACACCCTTTGATATGACACCCAAAAGTGAGCTGAGGTGCATTTTATTTTCACTGTTACTGCTTGAGATGTTTCTACAATTTAATTGGAGTCCACCTGTGGTAAATTCAATTGATTGGACATGATTGGGGATTGCCAACACCTGCCTATATAAGGTCCTGCAGGAACCCTGACATAGCTCCAGCGTATCCTTGTGAAGATGGCAAGACGGAAGCCACTCCTTAGTAAAAGGCACATGACAGCCTGCTTGGAGTTTGCCAAAAGGCACCTAGAGGACTCTCAAACCATGAGAAACAAGATTCTCTGGTCTGATTAAACCAAAATTGAACTTTTTGGCCTGTATACCAAGCGTCACGTCTGGAGGAAACCAGGCACAGCTCATCACTTGGCTAATGCCATCCCTACTATGTGGCATGGCGGTGGCAGCATCATGATACGTTAGGGGTGATGGTGGACGCTGGCGCATTTGGCTGCCGCTACCGTATTTTATTGTATTTTTATCGTTTTTCGTTTTCATCTTTTTACACACCTTGTGGATCTATTTATTTTATGTTACTTTTGATACTTTTATTTGTTCTTTTGATACTTTTTGTTCTTTCTACTGTACATCGCGTCTGCGGCCGGTGGTGAACGGTGGGTGAGTTTTCCTGGGATCGGCACGATGTTGAACTATTCCGTTGACCAGCTGAGGAAGTTCAACAATTGCACTACTCCATCGTGTATTTCAGTCATCAAACAGCTTGGACTCTTTCGCCGGCCTCGTTATATTCACAGGGGCTCCCGGAGAAAGCTTGTTTATTTTCGAAACGGTAACGCTATTCCATCCTTCTGGTCAGCCGTGCGCACTGTCGCTCCGCAAACACGTCATCAGAGCGCTGCTGCCTTGCACACCAGTAGCGGTGTAGTCTCCATGACAACGCTGTCCACGGAGTGGGATGGGAAACGCGGAGTGGACTTTGCAAATCTCCGTTCTCTTCCTCGTTCCTCACAGCCAACTACACAACAATACCACTTGAAAATGGCATTGCTTAATGTTCGTTCACTCAACACAAAAAGTACTGTACTCAGTGAATTTATATCTGACAGTGAACTAGACTTTTTCTGTCTCACTGAAACTTGGCATAAACCCTTGGATTATTTTACGTTAAATCAGACCACGCCAATGGGATACTCGTATATTGATGAACCTCGTATGGAAGGGCGAGGTGGTGGTGTTGCTGCAGTCTATAGGGATGATATTAAAATAACCACTTTGTCTTTTCCTGCTGCTCTTTCTTTTGAACACCTGGCTTTCAAGTTGTCAGGGCCTACTCCTCTGGTCACTGCTGTAGTTTATCGTCCGCCAAAGCCAAACGCTTCCTTTCTCTCTGATTTTTCAGATTTTTTAACCCAGCTTAGTGCCCTCTCATCCTCTGTACTGCTTATGGGTGATTTTAACATCCATATTGATGACAACAACTGTAAATTTGCCAGGGAATTTTTGGAATTGTTACAGTGTTTTAATTTCACACAACATATAAATTTTCCAACTCATAAAAAAGGTCATACTCTTGACCTTGTCTGCTCTACTGGTGTCCTAGTTCATCAGCCGTCCAGCCATGACCTTACTGTCTCTGATCATTTGACAATCATCATGGACATTGAGGTCACTAAGCCCATCACTAGAGCTAAACGTAAAATATCCTTCAGGAATCTTCAATATATCTCTCCCTCTGCTTTCTCAGATTCTCTTGTTAAAAAGATGTCTGTCTGTCCTGTACTGTCTAGTAATTCATCTGACCTTGTCGATTACTATAATGACATACTCGCCTCATGTCTTGATGAGCTGGCTCCTTTGAGAACCAAATTTGTTTCATTTAGTCATTCTGCACCATGGTACACAATTGAGCTTCACCAAATGAAATCCCGTAAACGCCAGCTTGAAAGACTTTATAAGAAAACCGGTCTAACAGTACATTATCAGATTTATTCTGATTATCTTCAACATTACAAAGACGCTCTTACGGCAGCCCGATCCACTTACTATTCCGAACTCATACATGCTGGATCAACAAATCCTAAGACTCTCTTTTCCACAATAAATAAACTTCTCAAACCAGTTGACAATACTACCAATTCCTTTACAGTTGACAAGTGTAACTCTTACCTCTCATTTTTTCAAACAAAAGTTGAGAATATCCACAATTTTCTGACAGTTTCCCCTGTCATCTCTGTTTCTCCGCCTATCTCACCTCAATTTATTACCCAGCCTCTGTCTCAGTTCTCACCTGTGTCTCATTTGGACCTATCTGAGATCTTAACAGGGATGCGAAGCTCCACTTGTGTTTTGGATCCTGCTCCATCAAAACTTGTTAAGGGTTGTTTTCCAGTTATCTCATCACTTATCACAGAGATAATCAATTCCTCTCTTAGTTCTGGCTCAGTCCCTCAATCACTCAAATTGGCTGCTGTTACTCCCATACTTAAAAAACCTGGACTTGACTCTAACATTTTGAGTAACTTTCGGCCCATTTCCAATCTTCCATTTCTGTCGAAAATACTGGAACGTGTTGTTGCCTCACAGCTCAAAGATCACCTAAATTCCAATAATCTATTTGAATCATTTCAGTCTGGTTTCCGCCCCCAGCACAGCACTGAGTCAGCCCTCCTCAAAGTCACAAATGACCTTCTTCTTTCCTCAGACTCTGGACAAATTAATATTCTCGTCCTCCTTGATCTTACTGCAGCTTTTGACACCATTAATCACTCCATTCTTCTGTCCCGCCTTGAATCCTCTGTCAACATCACTGGTACTGCCCTTTTGTGGTTAAGGTCATATCTCGTAAACAGACAACAGTTTGTTAATATCAACAATTGTAGTTCTGCCATTGCTCCACTGTCCCAAGGCGTTCCCCAAGGCTCAGTGTTAGGTCCCCTTTTGTTTATTTTTTATATGCTCCCCCTTGGTGACATCATACGTCGGCATGGTTTACATTTCCACTGCTATGCTGATGATATTCAGCTTTACATCTCCTCCAAATCCATTAATACTGAACTTCACTCCACTCTGACAAATTGCATCACTGAAATGAAATTGTGGATGAAAGCTAATTTCCTCAAATTAAACTGTGAAAAATCAGATATGATCATCGTAGGTCCTACAACCCTGGCAAAAACCACAAAAAATTTTCAAATTACCATTGATAATGACAGTTTGTCTCCGTCTTCTAACATCCGAAATCTTGGTGTAATTTTTGATAGCAACCTCTCTTTTGACCGCCATGTAAATCACATCACCAAAACTGCTTTCTTTCATCTAAAAAACATAGCACGTCTACGTCCATCACTCTCCTTTTCTGCCGCCGAAACCTTGATTCATGCTTTTATTACATCCAGAATTGATTATTGCAATAGCATCCTTTATGGTACATCTAACAAAATCCTAAAAAAACTTCAGTATATCCAGAATTCAGCTGCTCGCCTCCTTACTCATACTCGCTCCCGTGATCATATTACACCTGTTCTCCAAAAACTTCATTGGCTTCCCGTTGCTCAACGCATTCAATTCAAAATTCTTCTATTCACTCACAAAGCTCTCCATAATCAGGCCCCATCCTACCTCACCGACCTGCTCCATCAGCACATTCCCTCCCGTAGCCTTCGCTCTTCTGAGGCTAACCTACTGTCCATACCCTCTAGGACCAAGCACCGGACCTGGGGTGACAGGGCCTTTTCCATAGCTGCTCCATCTTTATGGAATGCTCTCCCCAAACACCTACGAGATTGTCCTGACCTGTCCAAATTCAAGTCACTTCTCAAAACTCATCTATTCAAAATGGCATTTAACTTGTAACAACACGAAATAAATGCTTTTATTTTTGCTATTCTTTTTAATAGTTTTTATACTTAGATCACGACAGAAATGTGAAGTCCTAGATCCTAAAACTTGTAAAGTTTTCAGTTTCCTGATTGCATGTGAATCTGTCCTGTTTCTGTCTAATTTTAAGAAATTGTTCTATATTTGTTGTTCTCTCTCATAATTTAGCTAATTTTTAATGAACTGTCTTATGCTGCTCTCTTTGTTTTTTATCTTAATTATTCTTGATGTTGATGTACTATTTTGATTTTGTACTATGATTTGTATGGTGTATGTACGTATTTGTTTTGATTATTTGTCTTATGTAAAGCGTCTTTGAGTATCTTGAAAAGCGCTATATAAATAAAATGTATTATTATTATTATTATTATGATGTGGGGATGTTTTGCAGTAGCGGGTCCGCTAAGTACACTGAGATCCTTGAAGAAAACCTGCTCCAGAGAACTCTGGACCTCAGACTGGGGCGAAGGTTTACCTTCCAACATGACATCGATAAAAGCACACAGCCAAGAGAACAAAGGAGTGGCTACGGAGAAAGTCTGTGAATGTCTTGAGTGGCCCAGCCAGAGCCCAGACCTGAATCTAATCGAACATCTGTGAAAGAAGTTAAAAATGGCTGTGTACCGACGTTCCCCATCCAACCTGACAGAGCTTGCAAGGATATGCCGAGAAGAATGGGCAAAAATGTCCAGAAACAAATGTGCCAAGCTTGTAGCTTCTTTCCCAAGATGCCTTGAAGCTGTAATTGCTGCCAAAGGTGCATTAACCAAGTATTTGGTTAAGGGTGTGTACAGATATGTAACCCCTAAATAAATAAATGTTTGTCAGTAAAATAAAATTGCATATTTTCTAAACCAGATGGATGATGCAAATGGAAATGTGATGACAAAAGAGGAGAGTGTACTGAGAAGGTGGAAAGAGTATTTAATGAGCTAATAAATAAGGAAAATGAGAGAAAAAGGTTGGATGACATGGAGATAACAAGCCAGGGAGTGTCTTGAATTTGCAAGGAGAAAGTGAGGGCAGCTATAAAGAGAATGAAGAGTGGAAAGGTAGTTGGCCCAGATGACATACCAGTTGGCCCAGAAGACATGGAAATGTTTAGGACAGATGGCAGTAATTAGGTAGAGAAAGGCCTTAAGAAATAAAGGTATGTATCAGAAAGTATTGAAAGTTTGCTGGAGTAAAATGGAGTACATTGGTGTGAATGAGAGAAAGCGCAACAGAAAGGTTACGTTGCAATGAGATGAGGTAATGAAAGTGGACAAGTTTAAATACTTTGGGTCAAGTGTACAAAGTAATGGAGAATGTGGTAAAGAGGTGAAGAAGCGAGTGCAGGCAACATGGAGTGCATGGCGTGACATGAGTGATTTGTGATAGACTGCTATCTACCAGAGAAAAGGAAAAGTTTACAAGACAGTAGTGAGGCCTGCTATATGACTTGAGAGCAGTGGCAGTTACTAAACAACAGCAGAGGAAGCTGGAGGTGGCAGAGATGAGAATGCTGCGATTCTCAGTAGGAATAACAAAGATGGACAACATTAGGAACAAGTGCAGATAGGAGACAAACTGAGTGAGAAGAGATTGAGACAGTTTGAGCATGTGCAGACAAGGGATGAGAGTTATATCGGGAAAAGAGTGCTGAGGATGGAGCTGCCGGGCAGGAGGAGAGGAAAGCCAAAGAAGAAGTTTATAGTTCCTAGAATTAAAAAGATCACGGCTGGTGGAAGAGCATTTTCTTACAAAGCTCCACAACTTTGGAATAATCTTCCTGCCTCTGTTTGGGATTCGGACACAGTCTCAATGTTTAAGTCTAGACTGAAAACATATTTATTTTCTCAGGCTTTTGATTAGTATAGACAAAGGTGCAGAGCTTGGGGGTTCTTGGTCATAGAAACTTGTGGTGATCAGGGATGTTGGGTTGCTGTCGTTCTGCCTCTCCTGTCCGATCACTCTGGTTTGGGTAGGGGAGGTGGGCGCTGATGTCCTGTGAAAGCCTTCATGACCTTGTTACCTGCTTGCTCTCCCTTTTAGTTATGCTGTAATAATTAGGGCTGCCGGAGTCTAAAACTCTCTGTAAAACTGTTTTACTTAACTAGCATTGTACATTATTAACTACATTCTCTATTGTTTTAGCCCAAGGGCATTCTGATGGAAACCTGTTTACCCGCCGAGGTTAAGGATTAAAGTCGAGACTGCAGTGCCAACGATGCTGCTCCTGCCGGATGTGACGGGTCTGGAGTAATTGCACCAAGAATGACAAGAACTCACTACAGACTTTATTAAAGATTAGACCGAATAATAACTCTATTATTATTATTTCTTTATTTATTGCCAGTTATAACTTTTAGTTCACTTAATTCTGTGTTTGTATGCTTTGTGTAAATCCTATTTATTTAAAGTATCCTACAGACCACCCAAGAAGGATGGGCCCTGCTGAGTCTGGTTCCTCTCAAGGTTTCTTCCTGTAATTTTCAGGGAGTTTTTCCTCGCCACAGTCCTCGGCTTGCTCAACAGGGGTTTTTGTATCTGTTGGTCCTGGATTTTGTAAAGTTGCTTTGAGACAATGTCTATTGTAAAAAGCGCTATATAAATAAAGTTGACTTGACTTGACTTGAAGGTTTATTGGTGCAGTGAGGGAGGACACGCAGGTGGTTGGGCTGACAGAGGAGAATCCTCATGGCAGGGCAAACTGGAGATAAATGACCCACTGTAGCGACTCCCAACAGGGACAGCTAAAAAAGATGATTACTAGCTTAATTGGTTGAAAAATTATATTATAAATGTGATATTTAAGACAAAACAAAAATTTGCCCAAGCAATTGATTTTTGGCTTGTTCAGGGTGTAGTCCTGCCTTGATCAGTATGAAGTGGTTACTAAAAAAAATGTATACATACGGATAAGAGATTAAAGACTTTTTAAAGCACTGTTTTAAAGTGGTTAATTGGAATTAACAAACAGGACACAGTAACAACTATAAAAGGCAGTGCCACACACATCAACATTTCTGCTTATATTAAAGCTGATGGAACACTTTCTTTTTACTATGATCTAGGTGCAGATTATTATCATTCAATGAAGAGCAAAGGTGACTGCTCTAGAGACGTGTGTATTTGCTTTGGCATAAGTTATCACTATCCAACATAGCAAACTACAAACTTGAAGACCTAATGTGGTTAAAATGCTTGAATAAATTCAGGTCAAACACTGATCCTGGACAAAGCCAGAAATCTAAATTCACTTTATACTTTTGACTGTGTAAAATAAATGTATTAAAACCAATTAAGACATAATTAACATTTAAAAAACAATATTTATATAAATAATATTTTGTGATATAATGTCAAATGAGAAAGGAAAGGGCTGTCAGCGGGCTCCGCTTTGATCATCAAGGCCAGGCTTGTCTCACAGTGAGAAGCCATTCAAAAGTTTGAATTGCTAGACAGACTTGAAATTAATTTTTCTTACAATAACTGTAATTCATTTAATATTTTTACCTGGTATATTTATACCACACTTGAAACATGAAAGTACTGTAATCATATATTTACAAAACGGGACTTCTGTAACTTTGCCCATAACAAATGTTAATCAATTTTCAAAATTATTTTACTGTTGCAGTGCCAGATTAAAATAAATAATTCTGACTGGCGATCAGAAGTCCAGTTTTCCTACAAATTTGATGTGTTTCTTCCCATGGTACGCACGTTTTTCGGTCCGCCGTCTCATTTTCATAGCCACAAGTTTCACAGATCTTACACAGCTATTTTATAAATTTGTCTGGAAATTCATCAAGTAATTTCAAACAGAAACATTTGTGTCCGCTTGTCTTCTGCTGAGCGGAAGCACAAATGATTGTTATGTTGTTGTGTCTAACATTGAAAGAACTGGTGGGGTCTATTAATTAGGCGAGAGGCAGGAAACACCTTGGACAGGTCGCCAGTCCATACAGGGCAGACACACACATACACACATACACATTCTCACACACACTCACACCAATGGCAATTTTTAGTAGCTCCAACTGGGCTAACTGCATATCTTTGAACTTCAAACACAGGCCCTTCTTGCTCTGAGGCGACAGCGCTACCCACTGCGCCACCATGCTGCCCCCCAATAACAATTTAATATTTCTTAAAAAATCTAAAGAAAAAACCCAATAATAATTAAATGAAAATAATACTAAACTACACACAAGCTGTGGATTAATCAAAAACTTTAACTATAGTGTGCTAAGCACACCAGTTTAAAAACACCCAGCCCAGCATCACATGGTGCCACTGTAGGAGTTTTTCCCATGACCAAAAGTAGAGATGTGCCGATCGGGGTTTTTGGCACCGATTCCGATCTGCGATCTCCTTTCAGGGACATCGGCCGATAGCCGATTGCGATGGGGGGGTTTAGCAGTAAATAAAATAAATAAACTTAAAAAGAGCCTCACAGTGAAGATAAACCGGAGCAGCGCGCGTGTGTGTGTGTGCCCTTAGAAGATACGCTTTGTTCACAGTATCGTTATAAGTGATTCATTGATTCATGAGTCGATTCATTTTTCGCCGAGCGTAAGTTTCTCTTCTCAGTTATCTCTCCGTTAATTAAATGTCGTGGTTTTAAATAAACACCAGCTACTACAGAACATTCTGTGTGACTCTCTTACATTAAAAAGCTTAATTAAACTGCTATTACCACAGATCTGTAACCGACCGTCAGACTCGTTCCGTCTAAGGAGCTAAAAGTTCAGCAGATGATCCTGAACTAACGAATTTGCTAATGAATAAACTTTTGCCTCTGATTGGCTCTGTAACATTTTCTGTTCTCATCTACATCACAAGTAAGAACCGCTTACGATTTACCAAAGAGAACCAGGAGTTTATATAACGTGCTGATAGAATCGACTCAGATGTGACCGGGTTGAATTATCTTTTTAAAGTAAATATTACAATCAGCAAAATTACATCGTATGTATGATGCACAAAGTTAATGATGTTATTTTAGGTCATGAAGAGCTTTTACTGTGGTTTCTGTACGATGGTTGATGAATGGTGATGTGATGGTTGGCGTCTGGATCAATCCACTGAGCTGTTAACTTAACATGATCTTTATATATCACACGATCGGATCGGCTACTTTTAGGAGATATCGGCCGATCGCCGATAGCATATTTTGATTAAAAATCGGCCGATACCGATTCATAGCCGATCGATCGTCCCATCTCTAACCAAAAGCATCCTCGCTGGTCATGGTAAACCAGGCGGCTGCTGCTCCTTTGTCCTATTGCCATCAAGTATTTTGAAGCTACATCTGACTACACTTATGGCAAGGCTTTCTATAACATTTTGTAGTGTCTATGAGAATTTGTGTTCATTTACAATGTTCAGTGTAGTTCAGGGCCCTTTTCAAACTCATCAAAAATGTCTTCATGGATGGCTCAGTGCACATGAGCACACTGGAACAGTAAAAGTGTCTTCCCTAAACTGCTGCCACAAATTTAAAAGCATATAATTTAATGTATATAATTGCTTTATACACCTGTATGGCTAAAACAACTGAACTGTTGTTCTGAGAAAAATTCCAAAAGTTTAGACCTACCTCTGCCCAGGTCAATTTCAGTGCAGCGGTGCTCTGGATTGCTGTGTATACGGCACTTAAACACAGCTCCAGGGGAGTTAACGGAGTTGCTAAAGGATGAATTTGCCCGTGGTGCTCCTACCAGGACCCTGTACACAGCAACATGAGGTTTTAACATCTTACAGTTCACATGGTTACACGGTTCACAAACCAAAGAAGTGCCAACTGTTAATTATTATATGATGTCAAAATCCTTAACCTGTCACATTACACTCTAAAAAGTAAAACAATTTTAGTTATACTGTACACATTTAAACACACAACAATAAAAAAAATTTTTAAAGTTACATAGAAAGTATATCTATTTTTGATTCATTGGACTTCAACCAAGGCAGAGAGAACCATAGGATCTTCGATCATGAGTAATTGGTGGATTCCACCTAGCGCTCTCTCTCTTTAGATCTAGTTAGTTCTTGCCTTTTGTTTCTAATGATTCCTCACAATTTAGGTCAACTCCTCAAATCCCTTGTGTCAGTGTTCATAGTGCCACCCATTTATTCGACTTTCAGGTAGCCAGGTCGCTCAGGCTGTAGAGTAAGTGTATCGAATCTCACCTCAACAATTTTATTACACGCACACGTTTGTGTGGGTTTATCCTGATGCCTTTGCATGTGAATTCTTTATTTTGTGTGATGGTAACATTGTGTTGCGGGGTGTTTCTCTTCAGTGGGAACTGGGCAGTTAGTAAGAACTGAAGGGAAAACATCACGTCCTCTGCTAGACCACTAAAGACAATGCATAACAAAAGCTAAAGAAATTGTAAAGATTGGTTTTAATTTCAGATTGTAGGACAAAAAAAGCAATCAAAATAATAAACAAGGGGTACACTGATTTTATAGTTATCTTACCCCATCCACTGCTGGGTGCAATTTGTTCACAGCAACCACCACTACTAGTACATCAATGGAAACAGACCACTACTGCCCAAATATGATTTTACTGGAGAACCATTTTCAGCACAGAAATGATAAAGAAATGTTTGTGCATGTTGCTATTTCCAAGCGTAATTTCAGTTAATCATGTTTGCAGCAAAATGATGCTCTACTAAGTTCTAAAAACGCTTGTCATGAAGAGCTTGAACAATTCTGAGACTTCAGTAGTCATTAAAAGTAGCATTTTGTGTTGAATTCTGCAAGAGAATGTTATATAATATATCAAATTGTTCTCTTTTTTACTGGTTTACTGCAAACAGCTGATAGCTTGTAAATTTTGGTAATAAACATAATTTGCAATGGGGGTTGAATAATCTAGATTGTATTTTCATTATTTTATTATTTCTACTGCAGTTTTATTATTTTCACTGTTTATACCAATAAGCCAAAACATGAGGACGATTTGCCAAGTATACTGTCAAAACATCTCTGACTCACTCCGACTCAACAATACATATGTAAGACCTGTGGTATCTGGAACCAGGATAATAACAGCAGGTCTTTAAGCTATATGTTGTGAGGTTGATCATCCTAAAGTATATCCTTGTTTCACTCCTTTTGCAGGTAAATGATACAAATGTGCCTGGCCATTAGATATTGCAAAAAAAACACAAGATTTGTTGGACCAGTCAACCTTCTTTCATTGCTCTAATGTCCAGTTTCAATGCCTGTGTGCTTACTGTACGTTAGCACACTATAGTTAAATTTTTCGATTAATCCACAGCTTGTGTGTATTTTAGTACAACTGGGTGTATACAGATCACTTACGCACCACATATACACACACGCGCGACAAAGTTTAGTAAGAGCTGCTGAGCAAAGTTTACAGGAAAAGCGATACAAAATGTGAAAACTTACAATGATTTAGGAGAGTCGAGCTGAACGAGCACGTTCCATTTTCTCAGAAATATCGATAACAAACCAGAATAACCTCAACGAAAAGTCTCTCGGCTCTCACTCTGTTTACTGTGTTTGAAGCTACAGTATATTCGTACACTTAAACGGTATATAAACTTGCACCAGTAGATTACAGTTTGTAAAAGTTGAAGTAAGAACATTGAAACTAATATCTCATTTAAAAGTCTGGCTGACTTACCATCGCGTATTGTCATGGTAATGTTCGAGGACAGAGTACCCAAAAAACGACGCATTTGGTCCACGAAAAATCGAAGGTTGTTCCAAGTCAACATTGTATGAATAAGCCAAAGGGGCGGACAAACACAAGTAAAATACATCCAAAATCCACCTTTTCCACGTTAATAGTTCCGATCCTTCGCAGTACATCCTCAATGCAGTGTAATGTAAATGCTCGAAACGCTGAGAGTAACGGCTGAAATCTCGGGGGTATAAGTAATTAACTTAAACCTTAATTAACTACATTAAAACTAAGTAATAACGCTCACGTGTGTAAAACGATCGTAAAAGCGAATTCAGAAGTAACATTAAGCGGCCACAGCGCGTTATTCTAATGATCCGCTCCTGAATGTTTAACCCGTAGTTGCTTTTGGCTTTAGCGGAGCTTGCGCTGGACGTTACTGCGCACGAGCGTCACATTTCATATCAGCTCCAGTCTGCCAGATTTCATGCTCACTGCTGCCATCTACTGCACACACCAAACACATCATCTAAACAAAACCAACTCGAAGTAAGGGTCCATAAACCTCTTCTTCCTCGGCTGCTCATGTTAGGGGTCGCCACATCGGATCATTCGTTTACATCTTGCCCAGTCCTCCTCTGTCACCTCAACCTGTCACCTCCCCAACCACATACATAAGTCACCTCTTTGTCCTAACACTCTTCCTCCTGCCAGGCGGCTCTATACTGAGTACCCTTCTCACAATATCTCTCATCCCTTCTCTGGATATGCCCAAATTGTCTCAATCACTCCTCCCTAAATTTGTCTCCAAAACATCCTACCTGCATAGTCCCTCTAATAAACTAGTTTCTAATTTTGTCCACCTTCATCTCTCCCAATAAGAATCACAGCATCCTCATTTCTGCCACGTCCAGCTCTCTCTCTCTCTCCTGTCTTTTATTCGCCCCTGCCTTCAAGCCATATAACATTGCAGGCCACACTGATGCCTTGAAAACAAAAAATATATAAACAGGTGGTGGACGAGTTAACAGAAACCCATAACATTATCTTAATGTACACAAACAGCTATTGCATCCATTGCGTCCTTCTTAAAATGTATAGCCTTGAGATATTATTTTATATCTATTTTATATCTTTGTGCTGATATTTTTGTTCATAAATAATCACAGACATTTCCTTGGACTTTTTGGTTTGGTTTGTCCCAATAATGCAGTCTAAATTGTGGGGTCCTTATAGACCCAAGGATTTGCTTTTCAAATTTTTCAAATCAATTCAAATTGCAATATTAAGACTACAGTTAAGTTGTAGACACATTTGAAAAAAAATAAAAAAAAATAAAAAAAAAGCAAATATGATGTATCTGACCACAATTTTAAATGCCAGAGCAAAAGCTGTAAATACTTTTGTGAGATTCCAGTGAGGCCAGAGAGGAAGTCTTAATCACACATGATGAGACAGGGAAATCAATACGCTATTAGCATATGGCAGATCTCTTGTAATATAAACCTATTTTAAACTACCTTTATGCTGGGTATTTTATAATAGACAAACATTTTATTAACCCATGTAAAAAAGAATAGATGGGAACAACAAATTATTCAAATTTAGTAGTTAATGCAGATCCCACCGAAGCTGACCCAGGTGAAGAAACTCCCACCACCAGCTACACAAGCTCTATATGCACTAGCAGTAAACACACTATATTAACCAGAAGCAGAAAATACCAACATACACTAATCAGCTATAACATTAAAAACACCTCCTTGTTTCTACACTTACTGTCCATTTTATCAGCTCCACTTACCATATAGAAGCACTTCGTAGGTCTACAATTACTGACTGTAGTCCATCTATTTCTCTACATATGTTTTTTTGGCCTGCTTTCACCCTGTTCTTTAATGGTCAGGACTCTCCTAGGACCACCACAAGGCAGGTATTATTTAGATGGTGGGTCATTCTCAGGTGATTTTGCCCTTCAGCAAGACAAGTCAACAGATGTGTCCAAAATGCCTCACCTGCTTGTATATGTTTGTTATGAATGGGGGAAAAAAACAAGGACTTTTTGTTTTGCAAGGAGCTACTAATTATATTTTTGAAGTTCTGGATGAAAACATGAAAACAAATGAAATACATTGGATTAATTGCATTGGAATGTGCACTGACAAAGCAGTCAGTATGACAGGCAGGAATTCAGGTGTTGTAGAGTGCATTAAAGACCTTGCTTCCTGTGCTATTTCAGCTCACTGCTTTCTACATAGAGGTGCTCGCTTTGAAAGACATGGAGCCATGCCTACATGACATCTTAGACAGCGCTTGTGAAAGCAAGTGCTTTGTGAAAGCAAGCACAACAAACACCAGGTTGTATTCTCTGATCCCAGTCCAAAAGCTCATTTTAGTGAAGTCCCATTGGAGACATTCTGGTCTGAAGAATACCCAAATGTTTCATGATGCAGCAATGAAAGTGTTGATACCATTCAGCATAACATACCTGTGTAAAGCTGGGTTTTCAGCAATGACAGCCATCAAAACTAAATACAGTGCAAGACTGACCACTGAGGATGACATGCAATTTGCTCTATCAAAGATCTGTCCTCGCATTAACAAAATAATCAGTTGTCTCCAGTAGCAGTTGGCACACTAATTGAGCTGCACAATTGAGGAAATATAACCGAATCATAGTCCAATTTTTCAGAAAGCTTTCCTTTTTATACAGTATAAGCACATATAAATTGTGCATTTTGTTTAAGTCTTTTCTTATAATTGTAGGCTTGTGTAGGCCTATGTAAAAATATTAGGCAGACGTCTAATAAACGTTTGTTTGAAAATAATACATTTTGTTATTCTTGCTGAAAGTGTAAAGGTTAAAAAGGTTGGGAAATGCTGCATTGAGAGATTTCTGATTACATCACACCAACACAGCTCATAGCAAACATGATCATCTCAGAAACTAGAACCGGCTTTGACGCAGATCTGCAGGTGATTGCCATGTTTTTCTAAAGACTCTGACTTGTGTCCCAACAGTCCATGAAGTAGTGGAGAAGTGGAGGTCAGCAGCAGTAGAGGTAGACCAGAGGAACTAGACTGAAAGGAAAATTAGGGGAAAAGCGTAAAAAAACACAAATTTGCTGTAAATATATTTTATTAGCCCTTTTAAAACATAGTAATAGTCACTGCCAAGTTGTGCTATATAGTACAGATTTATAGATTCTTTCTCCAGTGATTTACAATTTACATTATGTTTATTTTGCAATTCCCTGAAAATACATTAAAAAGTTGCAATAAACAATGTTGTGGGGGGCCTTTTAGTGTGTATTTACATGTGCAAAAACATTTAAAAGACATGTGAAGAAACAGCTCAACATAAAGTAACAAAAAGATAACGTAAACCAAAATGTTAACAGAATAACCAAAAATATTACATATTTGTTTCAAATTCTAGGCTGAAGACAGTTACATGGATATTGCATTTGATTTGTTAGGCTAGTTGTTTTTAAACTGGTATACAAGTTTTCGTAGACTAGCGTGCAAACAAACACTGCTCACACCCTCACTCACTAATTTAAGTTCTAAGAAGTTCTGCCTCCTTTAAATCATGGTTTGTAGTAAGAGCAGCAGCAGAAGCCCCTTTATCTTCAATTGTCCAGCTGCAGGTATCATTTCACTTTACCAGGGCCAAGACTAAAACACAAACATGGACAAAACAGAAGCAAGCAATAAATAATGGATGTTAAACATGCATATACTACATGGCAAAAAGTAATTGGACACTTCTCCGTGTTCTTCCGTTTCAGCCACACCAACTGCAATTTAGTAAATAAAATCAAGCACAACTACTTTAAATGTGTCATTGTCATAAAATGTCATCTTTGCCATAAGTGAAATCTAGCATCTAAAAGCAACAACTTAGTAGTACTACAACTGTAGTTGTAGACCACAAAATCTCACAAAACAGCTGCTGGACGCTAAAGCATAAATAACCTATCCTATGATGCATCACTCACAGCAAGTTCCAAGCAGAATCTGAAAGAACATTGGCCCATTAACAGCTGCAAACGAGATTAATTTTACCTTGTGCAATGACAAGCGTTGGCTGGTGTGGTATAAAGCATGCCACCACTGGACAGTGTTAGCCTGATAAAGACATATGGTTTTATAAATGCATGCTGAAAGAGGAATAATGGTTTGGGGATCTTTTTCAGTGTTTGGGTTCGGCCTCTTGATTCATGTGAAGGGCTATGTTAATGCTACTGCACACAACAAAATTCTGAACAATTATATGCTTCAAACTTTGTGGCAACAGTTTGAGGAAGACCCTTTGCTGTTTGGCAAAGTGGGGTCCATAAAGACATGCTTTGACAGCTTTGGTGTAGAAGAACTACAGTGGCAACACAAAGCCTTGTACATTAAACATCTTTGTAAAGAACTGGAACTTTGCGAGCCAGACCTTCTACATCATCAGTGCTTAACCTAAATGTTATTGTAAATGAACTGGCACAATTATCTATAGGCACATTATAAAGGCTTTAAAATAGAATACCCAACAAGCTCATGTACAATTGATACAGTGGCTGGCAAAAGTATTCATACCCCTTGAACTTTTCCATATTTTGTCACATTACAACCACAAACATAAATATATTTCACTGGAATTTAATGTGAAAGACCAACACAAAGTGGTATACAATTGTGAAGTGGAAGGAAAATTATACATGATTCAAAACATTTTTTACAAATAAAAAACTGAAAAGTGCGGTGTGCAAAAGTATCCAGCCCCCTTTTCTCTGAGTGCAACCAATTGCATTCAGAAATTGCCTGATGACTGCTAATGACTAAAAAGAGTCCACCTGTGTGTAATCTAATCTCAGTACAAATACAGCTGCTCTGTGACGGCCTCAGAGGTTGGTTAAGAGAATATTGGGGAGTAAACAGCATTATGAAGTCCAAAGAACACACCAGACAGGTCAGGAATAAGGTTGTGGAGAAGTTTAAAGCAGGCTTAGGCTATAAAAAGATTTCCCAAGCTTTGAACATCTCACGGAGCACTGTTCAATCCATTATCCGGAAATGGAAAGAGTATGGCACAACTGTAAACCTACCAAGACAAGGCCGTCCACCTAAACTTACAGGCCGAACAAGGAGAGCACTGATCAGAGATGCAGCCAAGAGGCCCATGGTGACTCTGGACGAAATGCAGAGATCCACAGCTCAGGTGGGGGAATCTGTCCACAGGACAACTATTAGTCGTGCACTGCACAAATGTGGTCTTTATGGAAGAGTGGCAAGAAGAAAGTCATTGTTAAAAGAAAACCATAAAAAGTCCCGTTTGCAGTTTGCCAGAAGCCATGTTGGGGACACAGCAAACATGTGGAACAAGGTGCTTTGGTCAGATGAGACCAAAATTGAACTTTTTTGCCTAAATGCAAAACGCTATGTGTGGCGGAGAATTAACACTGCACATCACTCTGAACACACCATCCCCACTGTCAAATATGGTGGTGGCAGCATCATGCTCTGGGGCTGCTTCTCTTCAGCAGGGACAGGGAAGTTGGTCAAAGTTGATGGGAAGATGGATGGAGCCAAATACAGGGCAATCTTGGAAGAAAACCTGTTGGAGTCTGCAAAAGACTTGAGACTGGGGCGGAGGTTCACCTTCCAGCAGGACAACGACCCTAAACATAAAGCCAGGGCTACAATGGAATGGTTTAAAGCAAAACATATTCATGTGTTAGAATGGCCCAGTCAAAGTCCAGATAAACCCAATCGAGAATTTGTGGCAAGATCTGAAAACTGCTGTTCACAAACGCTCTCCATCTAATCTGACTGAGCTTGAGCTGTTTTGCAAAGAAGAATGGGCAAAAATGTCAGTCACTAGATGTGCAAAGCTGGTGGAGACATACCCTAAAAGACTTGCAGCTGTAATTGCAGCAAAAGGTGGTTCCACAAAGTATTGACTCAGGGGGGCTGGATACTTTTGCACACCGCACTTTTCAGTTTTTTATTTGTAAAAAAATTTTTTGAATCATGTATAACTTTCGTTCCACTTCACAATTGTATACCACTTTGTGTTGGTCTTTCACATTAAATTCCAGTGAAATATATTTGTTTGTGGTTGTAATGTGACAAAATATGGAAAAGTTCAAGGGGTATGAATACTTTTGCAAGCCACTGTATAAAAGTCTACAAACCCCTGTTAAATTGGCAAATTGAATTGCAAAGATTATAGGACAAAGCAGACGCTACTGTTTTATGCTCATTGCTCAGCAGACGCTATTGTGTTGCTAGGTGGTTGGCAAGGTGTACTCTTTGATTGTTAAAGTTTGCTTAGCAGGTAGCTAAAGTAAAGGTAGATGGTTGCTATGATAACAGGTGGCTGCTATTGTAGCGGGTTAATTGCCACTGTGTTGTTAAGCAGGTGCAAAGTGTAACTGGGTGGTTGCCAGTCCGTTGCTATGCTAACAGCTTAGTTGCTAATGGGTAACTAAGCTGGTGGTGGAGGCGTGACTATTAAGGCTCAGGCAGGTGAATGTGTGTGTGCAAGCATGCAGATGGAGGTGTAAATACTTTGTTCAGGCAGGTGATTTTGTGTGTGCAAGCATGTAGTGTGTGGGATAGGGCTGCAGCTATAGATTATTTTTGTAATCAAGTATTCTAACGATTATTCCAGTGATTAATCGAGTAATCAGATAAGAAATACTTTTGCTTAAATAAAGAGCAAAAATAAATACATATAAGATCAAATAAGACACGTCTCTTAAAACAAACTGCACATTTGTATTGCTTGCGTACAGTACAGTTTAAAGAAAACATTTTTGAAATGCAAAAACAAATATATCAAAAATAAATCAAATACTTTTAAAATGTATACAAGCAACCTGAAACTAACTTCCATACTGAACAGCGGGTAGTGTGTCCAAATACATAGCATTTATTTATCAGTATGCGAAAAGTACCCGGAGGATTGCATTTTTAAATATGCAAACACGGCATACTTACGTACTGGAAGAGCTTACTTCTGGCCAAGCAGTTCACACTGCCTCTAATTTAGTACATACTGTTTAAGTATTCGATTTCGAGCGAAGCCCTTGTTCATGTCACCTGCCTACAGCGTTGTGCAAAAGTCGTCCGTGGGAAACAACGTAAGATGTACTGTATATAGTTCTATGGATTAAACGCTTCGATGTGAAAAATGTGCCTGAATGATTTTGATTCATCGAATTACTCGAGTTTCTCGAGGAATCGTTTTAGCCCTAGTGTGGGAGTATAACTACTTTTGCAAGCACACAGTTAATAGGGGTGTAAATACTCAGATAAGTAACTGTGTGTGTGTGCAAGCATGCAGATGATGGGGGTGTGAATACTTTTGCTTAAACAGGTGACTGTGTTGTTGCTAAAGTATTTTACCAGGTATTGGGTGGATAGAGGGATGAAAAAAGAAGAAATAGAGGGAGCATCTCAGTATGTTTGCAGATTACTGATGATAATAATAATAATAATAATAATAATAATAATATTAATAATGATAGAACAAAGAGAAAACAATAGTGTGCTTGCCTAATGTGATCACACAAATAATTATAATAATAAGGCATAACAATAGTGTGATTGCTGTAAAATAGTGCATTTCCTGAAAAAAAATAGAGTGATTGCAGCTCAGCGGGGTAGAGTATGTAGGTGGTTGAATACTTTTGGTGAGGTATGTGATATTTGGTAAATGCTAATGTGTTGCTAGGTGTATTTATTGGTTGTTAGAGTTTTCTTAAGTGGACATAGAGTATAGCTTGATGGTTGTTATGGTAACCGGTTGTTGTTGTTGTTATAGAGTTTCTAAGCAGTTACAAAGATAATGCCAAGTGATAGTTAAGGTGTTGCTAGGCTGTTGCTATGGTGGGGTTTTAATTGCTAACATGCTAAGTATTGCTTTTTGGTTGCTAAGGTTTTGCAATGTATTTGCCATACATGTTCAAAGTTGATTGCTTAGGTGTAGTAATGTGGTTGCTTAGATGTAGCTACGTGATTGCTAAGTAGTTGATAGGTTGTTGTTAAGGTATTTAAGGTGGTTGCTAGGGTGCTGATGGGTGATTGCTATGGTGTTCTTTTTGGTTGCTAAGGTGTATTCAAGTATGTATACAGGAAAGGGTGTGAATACTTTTGCTCAGATATGTGATTGTGTATGTAAGTATGCAGTTGATTGACAGTTGACTGTGTAAGCCTGTAGTTTGTGGGTATAATTACTTTTACTCAGGCAGGTGATTGAGTGTGTGTAAGCACACAGTTGGTAGTAGTGTGAATACTTTTACTCTAATAGGTGATTGTGTATGTGTGTGTGTGTATAAGCATAAAGGCAGGTAACTGTGCAGGCACACAATTGGTGGGTGTGTTAACACTTTTGTTCAGGCAGGTGATTGTGTTTGTGCAAGCATGCAGTTGGTGGGGGTGTGAATATTTTTACTCAGGCAGGTGACTGTGTGAATACTACTGCAATTACTACTACTACTAATAAAATACTACTACAAAAATTATTATTAATATTTATGCAATTACAAAAAATAAGAAAAAGAAGAACAATAGGTCTATCGGACGACAATAATGTGATTGCCTACTGCAATCACACTAACAATAATACAAATGAGACTGTCGGATTAATAATAATAATAATAATTATTATTATTATTATATTAAGTATTTTTTATTATTATTATTACTGCAATCACACTTACAGATATATATATCCTTTATTTGTCATATATACAGTGGCTTGCAAAAGTATTCATACCCCTTGAACTTTTCCATATTTTGTCACATTACAACCACAAACATAAATATATTTCACTGGAATTTAATGTGAAAGACCAACACAAAGTGGTATACAATTGTGAAGTGGAACGAAAGTTATACATGATTCAAAACATTTTTTACAAATAAAAAACTGAAAAGTGCGGTGTGCAAAAGTATCCAGCCCCCCTGAGTCAATACTTTGTGGAACCACCTTTTGCTGCAATTACAGCTGCAAGTCTTTTAGGGTATGTCTCCACCAGCTTTGCACATCTAGTGACTGACATTTTTGCCCATTCTTCTTTGCAAAACAGCTCAAGCTCAGTCAGATTAGATGGAGAGCGTTTGTGAACAGCAGTTTTCAGATCTTGCCACAAATTCTCGATTGGGTTTAGGTCTGGACTTTGACTGGGCCATTCTAACACATGAATATGTTTTGTTTTAAACCATTCCATTGTAGCCCTGGCTTTATGTTTAGGGTCGTTGTCCTGCTGGAAGGTGAACCTCCGCCCCAGTCTCAAGTCTTTTGCAGACTCCAACAGGTTTTCTTCCAAGATTGCCCTGTATTTGGCTCCATCCATCTTCCCATCAACTTTGACCAACTTCCCTGTCCCTGCTGAAGAGAAGCAGCCCCAGAGCATGATGCTGCCACCACCATATTTGACAGTGGGGATGGTGTGTTCAGAGTGATGTGCAGTGTTAATTCTCCGCCACACATAGCGTTTTGCATTTAGGCCAAAAAGTTCAATTTTGGTCTCATCTGACCAAAGCACCTTGTTCCACATGTTTGCTGTGTCCCCAACATGGCTTCTGGCAAACTGCAAACGGGACTTTTTATGGTTTTCTTTTAACAATGACTTTCTTCTTGCCACTCTTCCATAAAGACCACATTTGTGCAGTGCACGACTAATAGTTGTCCTGTGGACAGATTCCCCCACCTGAGCTGTGGATCTCTGCATTTCGTCCAGAGTCACCATGGGCCTCTTGGCTGCATCTCTGATCAGTGCTCTCCTTGTTCGGCCTGTAAGTTTAGGTGGACGGCCTTGTCTTGGTAGGTTTACAGTTGTGCCATACTCTTTCCATTTCCGGATAATGGATTGAACAGTGCTCCGTGAGATGTTCAAAGCTTGGGAAATCTTTTTATAGCCTAAGCCTGCTTTAAACTTCTCCACAACCTTATTCCTGACCTGTCTGGTGTGTTCTTTGGACTTCATAATGCTGTTTACTCCCCAATATTCTCTTAACCAACCTCTGAGGCCATCACGGAGCAGCTGTATTTGTACTGAGATTAGATTACACACAGGTGGACTCTTTTTAGTCATTAGCAGTCATCAGGCAACTTCTGAATGCAATTGGTTGCACTCAGAGAAAAGGGGGCTGGATACTTTTGCACACCGCACTTTTCAGCTTTTTATTTGTAAAAAATGTTTTGAATCATGTATAATTTTCCTTCCACTTCACAATTGTATACCACTTTGTGTTGGTCTTTCACATTAAATTCCAGTGAAATATATTTATGTTTGTGGTTGTAATGTGACAAAATATGGAAAAGTTCAAGGGGTATGAATACTTTTGCAAGCCACTGTACATATACAGGTGTACAGTACAATGAAATTCTTTCTTCGCATATCCCAGCTTGTTTGGAAGCTGGGGTCAAAGCGCAGGGTCAGCCATCGTACGGCGCCCCTGGAGAAGACAGGGTTAAGGGCCTTGCTCAAGGACCCAACAGTGGCTGCATAGTAGAGCCTGGATTTGAACCGCCAATCTTCCGGTTGATAGCCCAAAGCTCTACCCACTAGGCTACCACTGTCCATCACCACTGTCCATTACAATAATAATAATAAGACGAATAATAATAATGTCGAATAACAACAGTGTAATTGCCTACTGCAATTACAATATTAATAATCCTAATAATAGGAAACAAAAGCAACCACATTTATAAGACTATCAGACAAACAGTGTGATTAAAATCACTAATAAATGGAAAAATAATAATAAGACTATCAGATAACAATAGTGTGATCACCTAATGCATCACAAAATAACTTGAGCGGTGCATTTCCTAAAGATAATGTGATGTGTGATGTGATTGCAGCTTAGCAGTGGTAGAGTTTGCGGGGTTTGAATACTTTCGGTCAGGCTGATTATTTTGTGTGTGAGCAAACATGTATCTGGTGGGGGTAAAAATACTTTCACTTATGTAGGTGAATGTGTTTGAGCAAAAATTTTCACACCCCCACCAAACACGTATTCGCACAAACAAGTAATTGTCTATGTACAAGCATGTATTTGGTAACTACTGTAACTACTTTTGCTCAGGTAGGTGACTGTGTGCAAGCTTGTAGTTGGTGGGGAAAGAATACTTTTGGTCACATTAGTGATCGAATGTGTAGGGTAAATACTTTTTCTTAGATATTTGATTGAATTTATCTATGCGTAAAGTCATTGTGTTTGTGATGAATGGGAGTGAATGTACATCAATGTGCCTTTCAAAAAATGAATGGGGGGGAATGGGACAAAAAGAGAGATAAAACGGACATGGCGGGTAAATGAGTGTGCATATCCAAAAGCTTTATACAAGCACGTCTTTTCTGACCAGACCAAATATTCCGGTGTTGGTCTTATGTCTATATCAAAAACTGTGGGACAAATTAGCAAAAAAAAAAAAAGTAAAACGAAGAAGAATATACTGTTAAATAACATTAATAAGACTATTAGGAGTTGTCATGGTGATGGTGAACGCTGGCGCATTTGGCTGCCGCTACTGTTGCCGTATTTTATTTTATTTTATTGTACTGTATATTATTTTTATAGTAATTTTCTTTCATTTTCATCTTTTCGCACACTCCTGTGGTCACTAGCCATTCGTGCATTTTTTGGGTCGTGAGAGTTACGCTGGTGTGTTTGGATGCCGCTTCTCCCCCGGTGAAACTGTTTGAATGAAAACATTGCACGAAACATTTTACTGGATTTTATACATTGGATTTGGGATCTTTTTTACTGTGCTTGTGTTGCTGATGCTTCTATGATGTGGAGCAGTGTATCCAGAGCAGTGAGAGTTAGCGGATCAACTGTTTTCTGTGTCCGCTGCTCTGTGTAACATCTGCTATTGTGTCTAACTCCTTTCTCTGTCAATGTGGATTGTTTGGAATTGCTCCTTTGGCTGCTGGGATTGGATGGCTTGGAGTCTCTGCAACTTTTCTGGTCTAGACAACGTCTGCGGTCTCATCATGACGATGGAGTGCTCTTTCAGTGAACTAATGGCCTAAATATTCCCACCGAGCCTCAGTTCGGACTTTTGTTTACCAACAGCATGCTAACAGCAACATTCCCTCACTCTGGTCACTGCGTGAGGTTGCCAAGGTGATGCTAGGCTCCTCCCACCAGAAGTACGGAAATCTCATCTGCAGCAGTGTTCAAAACCCTCAAAACATCTTTTCCAGCTGACTCAGAACTGTGCCACATGTTTGGTGTTTCCTATGTTTGTAAATGTGTATTTTATTTATTTTTGCTTAGTAAATGTGTATTTTATTTATTTTGCTTAGCTTTTCTATATTTTTATTGTACAGTGTCCTTGGGTGTCATGAAAGGCGCTTTTCAAATAATATTATTATTATTATTATTATTATTATTATTATTATTAGATAATGGTGTGATTGCCTACTAATGACACTGATAATAATTAAAAAAAATAAAAATAAAAAAAAGAACAAAAAGAATACTATTGAATAACAACAGTGCGACTGTCTACTGCAATCACACTAAAAAGCATACTTTAGAGCAAATAATCTATAAATAGTGCTTACCATCACTCGGGCATCTTCATGCTCCAGAACTTTTTGTGCCTGGTCCAGTGGAAACCTAAGCATGGAGGTTATGACTTTGGCCATTGTCTGTAAACAATGAAGCATCACTGTTACTAGTAACCTTTCTAAAATTGTCTTTAAAAATGAAAGGTATTGGTAAATAAACAAATACTCTTCAAAGTAGACTGATCATGGGCTTATCTTCTGCACAGTGTCATTTTTAACAATTGTACAATTAATAAAATGAAAATCCACAGGCTTTATAAAGCTTTGCGCCCTCGTTCACATGTCTTCCCAATACCTCTCTGCAAACAATTAAAATCTTGCAAAGGGAAACATGCTAATTATCTGCTTCCTGCTCTGCTATCAGTGCCAGGCACATCTGCCAGTGTACAGCACTGGAGCTTAAAAATACGGTGCTAATCAGAATCAGTCCTGCTTGTAATTTACAGCTTTTCTCTTAAAACGGCAAGAGGAACTGTGTTATATGATGGAAACAACCTACTTGGTTGTCTGCTGGACATCCGAACTCCCAAGGAGAGCTGCCATGATATCATCAGGCTTCTGACTGTTTATTGTTTTCGAAGGGGTTCCCTGCTGTCCTAGGGCCCTGTCAACTGGGAAGCTAATTAACTAAGACTGAATGGACATAAGTCCTTAATTAGGCTTTGCTACATGGACACATATGGCTTTTGTAAGGAGTTCTGTAATAAAACAAAAGGAAACAGAAATATCCCTCCATTTACATTACACAGAACTTACTATATGTTGTGCTTCACAAAGCAAAAAAGTGTTTGTTATGTAGCAGAGTTTTCAACAATATCACCTTTACTTATATGTATATTTATAGCATTTAGGACTTGCAGCAATTTACAATTGTAATAAAATTTAATTCAAACAATGGCTTGAGGGCCCAAGAATGCCAACCTGGCTATGGTGGGGCAAGAACCAAACACTTTTAATGACTACTCCAGTACTTTAAGCATTGAGATGGCTTACCTTTTAATTAAATATTATAGTATACTTTTAATTTTAGGTAAACAAGCAGATCAGAAATGTCAACGGTAGAAACCTACCTTTGTTTCTCTCCCCATCATGTACTCAAACATGACCTTCCTCAGATACTCAAACTCAGCAGGTTCGGTAAGGGAATCAATAGGGTAGTGTGAAGGTTCTAGAAGAACACAAAATCAAGATAAGTTTACATTTTCATTAAAGTTTAACAGAGTATTACTGGAAAACCCCTGATGGTTGATGGGTTTACACACCCTGCAAAATCTAACAGCAACTCCCATTCTAACGCCCTCAAGCCTCTGTCTCACACTGTTCTATCAGCTCTATAATTAAAACCAGAGTAGACAGATTTTACAGCTTACAAATTTAGCAAACCAGATTGTGCTAAAACTATATTAACTGAACACCAGATTGTGCTTTAACTATATTAACTGAACACCAGATTAAACTATACTACCTTAACAGCAGAAAATTAATCCAAGTTCTAGAGACAGGAAGAATTTTTTGTTCAACAAATTTTACACATCATGATTTGCAATGGTGCCTTGGTGTTTATCTTTTATGTTGACATTTATAAACAGGCTATACATAAATGCTAACCTGGATATTCCAAAATGCTTAGGAGCTTAAAGGGCATGCATGCACAAATGCACCTTTGAATACCAGTGATCAGTAGTGGTCAGTAAATCATCTTTGTCAGAGTTGTGGGGTGGATTTGGTCTTTGCTTTACTAATTTAGTAAACAGTTTTTGAAAGTGTTTAGACAATATAACAGTGGCAATGTAACTGCAACACAAAATAGTTTTTATAGTTTGAACCGTGACTGTACTTTTTCCCCTTTAATATTACTGGTTTTTTTTATTTGTTTACTTTAAGAGGTTTTTGTATCTGTTGGGGTTTTTGTATCTGTTGGTCCTGGATTTTGTAAATGTCTATTGTAACAAGCACTATATAAATACATTTGACTTGACTTTAATAGGATTTTAACGTCATGTTTTACACACTTTAGTTACATTCATGACAGAAACAGTTACTCGTTAAACAAGATTCATCAGTTGTCAATGTCAAACACAGTCATGGACAATTTAGTATGTCCAAATTACCTCACTTGCATGTCTTTGGACTGTGGGAGGAAACCGGAGCTCCCGGAACACAGAAAAGACCCGGACCGCCCCACCTGAAGATCGAACCAAGGACCTTCTTTTGCTGTAAGGTGACAGTGCTAACCTTTAATGCATTAAAAAATCTGAAAATTTTTAAAAAAAATAAAAAATTAAATAAAACATTTGACTAAAAACAAACTAATATGCACAAAAAGGGCTCTAAATAGCCTCTTACAAAGCTCACCTGTGTGTATTAGTCTATTATCTATAAAAAATTGTAGTTGGAGCTGCTAACACCCCATTTAATTGTGTCAGAAGACACTCAGGCTATTGAATGTGTAAAAAAGCTAACCAAAACAGATCTTTGATCACAAATTATAGAGTCGTTAATAAGCAACACTGGTAATAAGCTGAGGCTGGGTTGAGAAAACCTGAAGCACTTTACAATTGCACTACGCCAACCAAAAAGAACTACAAATTCAATAGCCTGGTTTTCAGCTGATATTATCCCAGGTCTAAAACTGTGGACAAATTTCTGATTTACATTAAATGCAAGGCTTGTCTGACAACAATGTTTACAAACCATATGTTTATATTTTAAGTATTATATAAACTCTGGTAATACAGTAATTAATTTATTGCTTTTGATTTTTTCAATTGGATTGTTTATTAACTTTTGCCTTAATAGTGTTGACCTGTCCTGCTGGTATCACGCACACAGCTCAAAAATTTACGGAACACGTATTCATCACAGTTTAACACAAAGTCAGTTAGACTTCAGGGATATCAATCTGCCCATTTAGGAAGCATAAGCGATTGTGAATTAGATTCACCTTTTTTGGTGCAAATGAAAGTGAGAACAGGTGCACCAGAAAGGCAACAGCAAGACAACCCCCAAAAGAGAATGGTTTTGCAGGTGGTGGCCACAGACAAATACTCCCTCCTTATCCTTCCTGACTGATTCATCTCTAGTTTTGCATTTTGCTGGTGTCCTTGTCACTACTGGTAGCATGAGGTGTTATTGGTGCCATTGACTGGCCCTCGCGTTCCCCAGACCTGAATCCAATTGAGAACCTCTGGGACTATAAGTATCAGTGTATACGATGCCGCCAAGTCGCGCCACAGACTGTCTAGGAGCTCACTGATGCCCTGATCCAGGTCTGGGAGGACATCCCCCAGGACACCATCCGCCGTCTCATCAGGAGCATGCCCAGACGTTGCTGGGAGTGCATACAGGCACATGGGGGCCATACACACTATGAGTTATGAGTTGTCGTGACGAAATTCACAGAAACTGGATGAGCCTATAATTTCAATGTTTTACTTTGATTTTCGGTATGAATTTGGGTCCAGCCCTCCATGGGTTGATGATTTTGGTTTCCACTGACTGTTATGTCATTTGACAAGACAAAACATACATCTACTGTATATATAAACAAATTGCTATCTGTTTAGCTTTTAACTTCTAACTTCAATCTTTTAACTTCTCTTGAGTCCGCCTCCTAGATGCCTTTTTTAAATGAGGTTCCACATACAAATTCATTTTTAAATGTTTTAACTTTGTTTTCTGAGATAGCAAAAATACTGTTTCCCTGTTTAAAGCCCATGTTGGTTTTCCTGTTTGAAACACCACTATCACTATCACAACATCACTATCTTTTAAAGTTCTTGATTTTGCAAGAATATTCACCATTGTATGTGGTTCCTAGGTGAGTCACCACTGAGTTTTTATAAGCTCCCCGTATCGTGTCCTCCAGAGTATGAATCTGAAAAAGAGACAAAAGGTTCAGTATTTTTTGAAGAATTAAGTTATGATGAAAAAAGTTAAATTAAATTTTAGTTAAAAAAATTAACTCTTTAAACTTTGTATCATCTTCTCCCTTTTGCCTGCAACCGAATTAGAGGTCACGACACCGAATCATTCTGGTCCTCATATCTGATATAGAACAGTTTTATGCTGCATGCCCTTCTTGACCCACTCCTTCTTATTCTAGCCGAGCTTGGGACCGGCACTAAGTGCTCTTTTCAATGGCTAGGCTGTTTAACCATTCCTGTTCTCTGACATTCACACCCTGGATCTCAGCATTAGTGAACTAGTGTGTTTTACTGCTGTGCAGCCAGAGCACCCAATTTATCTCTTTAAATAATTTACATTATTTTAAAGGTATGACATAATTTTACATTTATTTCAATAAGACACTTTTTGATTTAGAGAGATCAATATGGAAGGAAAAGCTGTTTGGGAGGTATCATAAATTAATCATGTACCCCTAAAGTAATAGTAAACAGATGTGGGGAACAATAAAGTTGAGCCTACAAGAATTTTCACTTTAATATAGCCAAGGGGAGGTAGAACCATGGGAATGTGGGGAGTATATTATGACCTTTACACTCATGGCACCGTTCTTATTAAGATCAAACTTACCCTGTCTTGGTATTCTTGTTCTTTAAGCCTGGCTTCACTCAGCAGGGTGGTCTTCGCAGCTAGTTGGACCTATGCATGGTGAGAGGGTTAAGCTAGAGGGATATAAACAATCTACAGGGTGGGACATTTATATGGATACACCTAAATAAAATGGGAATGGTTGGTGATATTAATTTCCTGTTTGTGGCACATTAGTATATGGGAGGGGGAAAACTTTTCACGATGGGTGGTGACCATGGCGGCCATTTTGAAGTCGGCCATTTTGGATCCAACTTTAGTTTTTTCAATGGGAACAGGGTCATGTGACACATCAAACTTATTGAGAATTTCACAAGAAAAACAATGGTGTGCTTGGTTTTAACGTAACTTTATTCTTTCATGAGTTATTTACAAGTTTCTGACCACTTAAGATGGTGCACCACCACATTATGGGTGTCAGGTCCGAGCATTCCTAGATGAACAGTTTCCTGGAAAGTGGATTGGTCGTCGTGGGCCAGTTGAATGGCCCCCAAGGTCTCCCGATCTGACCCCCTTAGACTTTTATCTTTGGGGTCATCTGAAGGCAATTGTCTATGCTGTGAAGATACGAGATGTGCAGCACCTGAAACTACGGATACTGGAAGCCTGTGCTAGCATTACTTCTGCGGTGTTGCTATCAGTGTGTGAAGAGTGGGAGAAGAGGGTTGCATTGACAATCCAACACAATGGGCAGCACTTTGAACACATTTTATAAGTGGTCAGAAACTTGTAAATAACTCATGAAAGAATAAAGTTACGTTAAAACCAAGCACACCATTGTTTTTCTGTGAAATTCTCAATAAGTTTGATGTGTCTTCCCATTGAAAAAACTAAAGTTGGATCCAAAATGGGCGACTTCAAAATGGCCGCCATGGTCACCACCTATCTTGAAAAGTTTTCCCCCTCCCATATACTAATGTGCCACAAACAGGAAGTTAATATCACCAACCATTCCCATTTTATTTAGGTGTATCCATATAAATGGCCCACCCTGTAGTGATGTGCACCAGTTTTCAAAAACAAACAACAAAAAACTAAACACATTGGCCAACATTGTCCCCAGATTAAATACCAAATCAATACAATGCACTATTAAAAGTACACATTTTAAATGGTTAAAAAACAATCCTACTTACCTGAAGTTCCTCAATACTCTGAAAAACAGGATGGAGATAAAAAGGAATGTGACCTTTTGACTAGTGACATAATTTATATTAATATATTAAAATAATATAGGACATTTAAAAATATGCATGAATTTTTTCACACTTCACTGATACATTACCATGTTGTTAAGAGTGCCATTACAGCAACAGAACAAATAAGTTGTAACTTTTAAAAGAAGAATGACTGTTGTTAATGTTTTTTCATATGTATACAAATAAAGCATTATTTGGTGGTTAAATTTTCATAAATATTAACTGGTCATTAATTACAGAATAAATGAAATACAGTGGTACCACGTAACTTGACGTCCCCTACACTTGAAATCTTAGAAACTTGACGCCCTTCATCGAGAAATTTGTACTCTTAAACTCAACGTTTACCTTAAACTCGACATGTGTGTGACTGTCGCTTTGTTCAGTGCTTGGCTTGAGCAGTGTGGTAAAAAGTGCAACTATAGGACAAACCATCAGATTCACTCTGAAAGCATCCACATGCATCTGCATTTGGCTGTATTTTCCTCACTGTTTCACTTTTAAACATGTGTTATAGCTCGGGTGCTGAGAAATTGTGAGAATCCGCTTTTTTCCAGAAAGTCTAAAATGCTTATTGTTAAAAAAAATAAGCCTAATGTGACTTAATGTATTAAAAGAACGACATAGGAACACTAAACCCCTCCTTATTATTGCTGCTCACAAGTTCTCTCCACTAATGAAATTCCTCGCTTGTTGTTTTAGTACACTAAGTCAAATTAAGCTTTGTGCACCGCCACACTCCATAGGAAATAACGGCATAGCCAGCGCAAAAGCGCTCATGTGAATGTGCACTTACTGAACTCGCTAAGAAATACGGTATTTCAGGATCAAGCATCTCGACGATTAGGAAGGAAACAATGAAGAAAAGTAAGGTGCAGGTTTTATTGTATTTTTATATTAATTTTTGTTTTTATGTGTTATTTTTTTAGTGTATAAGTGTCAAAACAACACCATTATTTTACATTAGCCTAAAATATATGCAGTTCCACAAGACCATGAAGCGCATTAAAAGTTTCCCATAGATTACTATGGGAAAAAATACCTTGAAACTCAAAATTCATTTCCACATCATGCCAATACACATTTGGCCTGTCCATTGAGATTTGGAAGAGATTCATGATTTTAATCTCATAAAGCAGATCAATCATATTTTTAATAAATTAAGCTGATGAATGGACCACGAACTCTGGGACAATGTATTTAATCTTTTTCTCTGGCACATACCACAGCCTGACATGCATGTCTAATTGTTTAGTCTAGTGATTCAAGCTTTCATCAAATAACATGACATAGTCTTTGCTTCGATACTTTAAAGAAAGTCAGTTTCAGGAGCCAGGCCAAAGGTACATATGAGCACTTGCATGCACCACACACAAAATCTGATAGCTATCTAGCTGCTGGGAAACATGACTTAAAAAAGCTGGCTTGTGTCTTCACATGACTTATGGGGATAATGAGAATTAGCCACCTTTAACACCCACAGCACCTCTATAGTTAGGGCTTAGTTTTTGGGAGACAGCACTCAAAATAGTCCCTTGTTTTTGGTGGATAAGAGGGAAGCACTGCAAGTAGAAAAGGGGGTCACGTTCTTTGTAAAAAAAAAAAAAAAACCTGTTAATGCTGAGTTGATTTTTGTGCAGCAGAAGCAGCCTGGTGCTTAGCTCCTTTAGCATGGCTAGCTAGCGCTGCCTCTCACATGTTTCAAACATCAAACGTTTTACTAAACAGCACACATTTTGCATGTCCCGACTCCCGAGTCCTAATCTTTCTCAAGCCATGTCTTATTTTTGACCAAATGAAGCCAGACATTACACTGTCAATTTATTGGCATTGCAGGAATTTAAAGTACAGTCTGAGTCTGACGTTACCACAGACTGACTGATTGATCGACTTAAACACAGTTCAGCCAACATAGCTTGTTTTCTCAGTCAATTAAGCTAACCACATATACAGGTATTTGTTAGGCAAAAACATGACTCACCTGCTTTTAAACAAAAACACAAAGGGAAAAGCAGTAACAGTAATTTTGGTAAGCAGTAATTTTGCTATATATACTTTCTTTGTAACAATTCCGCTTAGTGAGTTGCCCTTGCATGTGAGAACAAAACCATAATTTTTTAAGAAGTTAAAAAGCTCCATCTCATAATGGCTTTAGGAATCTCTTGCACATACCTTTGGAGCACTTTGACTCCTTTGCCGCAACTCCTCCAGCTCATTCTGTACCTCACACACTCGAGTGCCCATCTCTTCCTCTCGACTCTGAATTTTCAAATGAAGTTCTGTTTTTACTTAATTTATTAAAAATGTTTCCATTTTTTATATTTAATAAGCATTAAAATAATAATACTTCTCTACAAGACAATCCCAAATGCACATACTGTAGTTAGTACAGTCCATCAGAATATGTTGACATAAAACATTTGAAATACAACCCCAAATCAGAAAAGGTTGGGACAGTATGGAAAATGCAAATAAAATAAAAATGCAGTGTTCCATACATTTACAGTTTGAACCCAAGATATTTCATGTTTTGTCTGCTCAACTTCATTTCATTTGTTAAAATACCTCCATTCCTGCACTTCAGGTCGGTAACACATTCCAAAAAAAGTTTAGCCCAATTTAGGGCTAGTAATGAGGTAAAAAACTAAATAATGATGCGATTCCAAACAGGTGATGTCAACAGGTGATTGTAATCATGGTTTGGTACAGAAGCAGCATCGAGGAAATGCTGAGTCTTTGATGATTTTGATAATGAGTTTGTCAACAAATACATGAGAAAATTCTTGAAATGTTTAAACATTTCAAGAATGAACAATGAACAATGAACCTCAAAGAAAGATTGGAAGAGATTTGCATATTTCTCCCTCTACAGTGCATAATATCATTAAATGATTCAAAGAATCTGGAGGCATTTCAGTGCATAAAGGCCAAGGGCGCAAGCTTAAGCTGAACGCCCGTGACCTTTGATCCCTCAGATGGCACTGCATCAGGAACCGCCACTCAACAATCGCTGACATAACCACATGGGCAAGGGATTACTTTGGCAAACCTTTGTCAAGCACTACAATACAGAGTTACATGCACAAATGCCACTTAAAACTTGATTGTGCAAAAAGAAGTCTTAGGTTAACCATGTCCAAAAGCAGTGTCAACTTCTCTGGGCTCAGAGGCATCTAGGATGGACCATCACACAGTGGAAACATGTATTGTGGTCAGATAAATCAGCATTCCAGGTCTTTTTTTGGAAAAAATGGGCGCCGTGTGCTCCGGACCGGAGATGAAAAGGACCATCCAGACTGTTATCAGCAACAAGTCCAAAAGCCAGGGTCTGTCATGGTATGGGGCTGTGTCAGTGTGTCATTCTCATGTGTGGAGAATTTTGAAATGAAAAATGCAACAACGACGACCCTGTACTGTTGCACATCTTAAGACGTGTTTGCATGAAGAATGGGACAAAATAAAACCTATAACACTAAATTGCTTGGTATCCTTGGTGCCAAAGTGTGGTGAAAAGGACTGGCGACATTACAAAGTGATAAATGCTTTACTGTCCCAACTTTTTTTGGAATGTGTTGCAGGCCTGAAATGCAGGAATGGATGTTTATTAATAAATGAAATGAAGTTGAGCAGACAAAACATGAAATAATTTAGGTTGATCCTGTCTGCAATGAAATAAAAGTCAAAGTAAGTGTAAGAAACTCTGGGGTTTTTATATTATTTGCATTTTTCATGTAACTTTTACTGATTTGGGGTTGTAAAAATAAAGCAAACTACACTGTAGAAAACTAGCAAAGGTTGGTGCATGGAGTAATTTTTTACCATAATGGTCTGATCTGCTAAAATGTAAAGTTTGTGCTGAAAACAAGTTTGCACTGTTTTTAAAATGTAAAAGCAAATTTAAAGACAGGAATGTATTTAATTGCACCTGAAGGACTTGCTCATAACGCTGGACAGTTTTTTTGATATCATCTTCTTTTTGGCCAATTATTATCTGCAGCTGACTAGCCTCCTCTTGATGGCTTCTTATTAGCTCAGCTTCAACACTTTGCGCCTTTTCTGCATAAAAAAAGCAGTGACAATTATTTCAAACAGCCTTTCCAAAGTTGCAACTTCATTTGGTTTCTTCAAAATTCTACCTTAGGATACAATGCTCCAGTGGGCTGCACAGAGGCTCAACCTTCAATAACTTCAATGCTGATTGTAAGCCAGGCCTTCTCAATCAACTGCAGTGCCTTTTTTGACTGAGTAGGCACAATTTCACACACACACTTCAAGTGAAGTGGAGCAAGCCCATATTAACATTCATAATTTTGAAATAGGATGTCCAGTAAGCTAATGATCAGTCATCCACACATTTAATATTGCATGTTCTAAAAAGTTTGAGCAAAACTAATGGAATACTTGCAGTTACATAATGTCTAGTACAATGTTTGGGACACCATGCTCTGTGTTATGGTCTTACATTAGCTGCTGCTGTTTTAAAGAACTGCACATTACAGGCCTTATAACTAGCTGCACACACAACATACGTATTATTGACTGTCTTATAAAAAATACTGAAGCCCCAGTAACTAAATAGAAATATCAACAAGTGGATATGATTGGCCTTTCCATCATTTACAGACTGAAAAAAATCTTTGTGTACAAAGTCCATTAGTGTATACCAGGCATCATACGTATGTCACGCAAATTAGATCATTTCCTTACCAATGGCCTCCCTTACTGAATCTTGAAGTTCTTTCTCCTTTAAAGCCATCTGGGTGTTGAACTCCCTCATCATCTGCTTAAGTGCAGAATTATGCTTCATATCCAAATCTTCTATGTCAAGTCTATCAAAAATATCAGAGGTTTAGACATTATAATGTGGAGGATAATTTAATGTTAAACTATTTTGTGGCATGGTATTTATAAAATGCTTGTGTCTTACTTAATTTTTTTTGCATTCTCCTCAGCCATTTCTTTTCTAAGGTATTCTAACTCTTTTTCATGTTCTTTCCTCAATGAACGAAGGTCTTTCTGCAACTGGGCATAATCCTTTGACATTTTCTTCTTTTCATTTTCAGTTTCCACCAGTTTTCTTTGTAGATGGTTCTCTGGACTCCTGGACTCTGGAATATAATGTTCACTCTCACTCTTACTAAGTCCCATCTGTAGGTTTTCCTGGGCTTTAAGCTGATCATTTTTTTCCTCTATTTTCCTATTGAGATCTTGGATCTTCAACTCATTTTCTATCCAGGGTTCTTCTTTTTTGTCCTTGGCTCTCACAGGGTCAATTTGTAACAAACTGGCAGTCTGCCTTACAGAGCACTGTTCTATTTGTGTGTCATTTTTCTCTTTAACATTGACCTCAAGACAAGTCTTCTGGAGCTCCTGAACCAATGCAGTCTGTTTAAACAGTTCTGTTTTAAGGTCACCAATTTTAGCTTGATGAGCAATGTTCTGTTTTTCAGATTCAGCGAGTCTAGCCTCAACCTCTCTGAGCCTGGTAAGGGCTTCTCCTTCCATTTGTCTGCACACAGCATCAGTCTCATCTTCTGCAAATTTCTTAGCTGTTAACTTCTTGTCTATAATTGCGATTTGCAGAGAATTTTGGTTGTCTTGTGTTTCGTTATGCTGTTGCACGAGCTGCTGTTCCATCGGTTCCATGAGTTTTGTGTGCTCTTTTCTTAGGTTGTTGATGATCTCCTCCATGACCTTCACATTCTTTTCCATGTCTTTCATCTGTTGTTCCTTTTGATTCTGTCTCTGGCTGATGTCATCCAGATGCACTTGCATATCTTTGATAGTCTGCTCTTTTTGTTCAATCTGTGAAGTCAGCTGCTTCCGAATTGAGCTGATTTTTTGCTCAGCTTTTCTTTTCAGCTCAGCTGCTTTTCCTGCACTCTCCTCAGCTGCCTTCAAAGCCTCTGCTTGTGACTTTAGTATGTATGCCTTTTCCCTCTCAAAGTCTTTTTGCTGACTTTCGAGTTCTTGTTTGGTATTTTTTACCTCTCTCTCTAAAGAATGGAGTTTTATTTCTAAATCATTTTTCTGTGATCTCTGCTCTTTGGCTTGCTGAAGCTGCTCAATTAGTGTTGTCTTTTCCCTCTCTAATATACCATGGTTTTGCTGCAACTCAACCAATTCCTGTTCTTGTTTTTTTGCCTGTTGTTCAAGTTGTACCTCCAGCTCAATAACCCTTCTTGTGCAGTTGTCCAGCTCTAAAGTCAAAGCACTTACTCGCTGCTCTTTTTCACTCAGCACCTGGTCCATTTCTGATTTACTGATGGACTGATTCTCAATACTGGCAGTGAGTCTCTGAAGATGCTCGTCCTTCTCTGCAATCTGTCTTTCCGTGTCCAATATTTTGCATTGAAGATGTTCAACAGTGGTTTGGTTTTGAACCTTGGACTCAAGAGCTAATCTCTTTTCATTCTCCACTTTTTGTACTGTATCCTCCATTTGGCTTTGCTTTTCCTCATTGTGCTGATGATTCAGCATAGATATGGCTTCTTCTTTTTCAGTTAACTGCTTTTTAAGATCATCTATGATGTTCTCCAAATGACTGATATGCAAAGTATTTGATTCAAGTTGATTAGATAAGTTTTTGTTTTCTGCATTAAGTTTCTCTATACAAGCGACTTTTTCAGAAAGTAGTTGGGAGTGATTGTTAGAATCCTTTTGCAAAGTTTCTTTCTCAAGTGTTAAGGCACTAAGCTGAGAAGCCAGCTGGTTAAGTGCATTTTTAAGATTATGGCTCTCCTCCATGGCTTGTTGAAGCTCTGTCTCTAAACAACAAATTTTTTCGTTCTTGGTCACAATGACTTTTTTGAAATTGCACAGTTTTGCTTGACTATATGTAATCTTATTTTGTAGCTTCATGACTTTGGCCTCTAGTGTATTGTACAGATCATCAAATAAATCATTTAGCACTACTTGTGCACCTTGACAGTGATTCTCCAACTCCTTGCTAATATTAGAGATTTGTGTTACAAATTCTCTTTCTTTAGTTTCAAGCTCAATAGTTTTTTCTTCAAGAATCGTGTGCATACTCTCATCCTCCTTACATCTGGATGTTTCAAGTACATTGAGCTTCTTGTATGTGTCTTCTAGGTCTTCAGAGAGAGCCTGTATTCTCTCTTTACTGGTGTCCTCTACCTTACATAACAGATCCTGAAAGTTGTTTCTTTCATTCAAGGCTTGGTTTAAGTTCTTCTCCATAGTTTCTAGTTGCTTTTTAAGCATATCCTCTTCACCAGATAAATTTTCTAGCTTCACAGCAGCGTCCCTAAGTTCTGCATGAAGTTTCTGCACAGTTGTTTCTCTTATTGCAAGCTCTTCCCTAAGATTCTTTGTTTCTTTAACAACTAACTCCTTCTCATCTATGCTGGTTAAAAGCTTTTGAGAGATGCCCTCCAACTCTTGCACATTCTCCTGCAATGCCAGCAAATGTTTCTCCTTCAACTCTTTTTCCTGCTGGCTTAGCTTCTCCTGCCAGTAACATAAAAGTTCCTTCTGTTTCTGTTTGTGGACCTCGCGCAGCTTTTCTAACTGCTCCTTGTGATTTGCCTCCATGTCAGATACAGCACTACTTAGGCTTTCTGTGTTAGCCTGAGTCATCTCTAGTACCATTACCTGTTGTTCTTTCTGCTGAAGATCTTTATCCCTTTTCACTAACTCAGCTTTGTAATTTTCCTCTCGTTGCTCAAGTTTTTTTTTTAACTTTTCCTGCATTTCCTTGGCTTTCTGTTTAAATCTCTTCTCATAAGCACATTTTTCTTCATCTAACTGCTTCTTTAAGCAATTTTGCTCCTCTTGCATTGTTTTGTGCATTTCAGCATGTGAATTCTCTTTTTCAGTCATGTCATTCATTGCTTGTTGTACTTTTTGCTGTAGTTCTTTGTTTTCATCAGTCTTCTGTTGCAGACAGTTTTGTGTTCGCTTGCACTCATTACGAATTTCGTCAAGAAGCTTCTGTGCATTTTGTAATTCATTCTTTGCCTGCTCGATTTCCTCTCTCAGAGTGATAAGCTGAGCATTAGCCTCAGCCAAGGCATCCCTTTCAGACTGTGCAATGTGTCGTAGCTCTTCCATTTCCCCTAACTGTCTCTCAACATTCTGTTGAGCCTTTGTGGCATCCTCCAGTAATATTCTTTCTTGTAAAACATATTGCTCCAACTCTTTATCTTTCTCCTTTAGTGCCAAATTCAGTTGATTTAACTCTTCTTTAAAAGTTTTTTCCATTTCTTTAAAAGATTGTTCATGTTGATGCTTTATATTTTCAAGCTCAGACTGAAGTTTTAACTGTTCCTCATTTAATCTTAGCTTAATTTCTTTTTGAGCTGACTCATTTTCAGACTCAAAAGCTGCAAGCTTCTCCTCTAGCTGTTGTCTACTATTATGCATGTCACTGAGTTTAAAAGACATAGCTTCCAGCTCAGTTTGTTTAAGATCCATTTTCTCCAACATTTTTTGATTCATGTCCTCAACATGAGCATGAAATTGCATTTCTTTGTCTTTTAAAATGGATTTAATTTCAGACTTGTGATATTGCACTAGTTCTTCAGCAGCAGTAGAGTGCTGCTGATTCAAAGTCTCTGTCAGTTCTGCCCTTAATCTCTCCAGATTCTGCTGATGTCTCTCTTCTATGGCAGCTATTTCAACTTCATGCATACTCTTCTGTTCTTCAATCTCTCCTGAATGCTGATCTGTCTGGGTAATCTTTTCGCTTGAGGACTTCACCAAAGAACTCTCTAGGTCAAGAATTCTCTATGAGACAAAATATACAAATATTTTCTAAACATTATTATATAAACTACAGGGGTTGGACAATGAAACTGAAACACCTGTCATTTTAGTGTGGGAGGTTTCATGGCTAAATTGGACCAGTCTGGTGGCCAATCTTCATTAATTGCACATTGCACCAGTAAGAGCAGAATGTGAAGGTTCAATTAGCAGGGTAAGAGCACAGTTTTGCTAAAAATATTGCAATGCACACAACATTATGGGTGACATACCAGAGTTCAAAAGAGGACAAATTGTTGGTGCACGTCTTGCTGGCGCATCTGTGACCAAGACAGCAAGTCTTTGTGATGTATCAAGAGCCACGGTATCCAGGGTAATGTCAGCATACCACCAAGAAGGACAAACCACATCCAACAGGATTAACTGTGGACGCAAGAGGAAGCTGTCTGAAAGGGATGTTCGGGTGCTAACCCGGATTGTATCCAAAAAACATAAAACCACGGCTGCCCAAATCACGGCAGAATTAAATGTGCACCTCAACTCTCCTGTTTCCACCAGAACTGTCCGTCGGGAGCTCCACAGGGTCAATATACACGGCCGGGCTGCTATAGCCAAACCTTTGGTCACTCGTGCCAATGCCAAACGTCGGTTTCAATGGTGCAAGGAGCGCAAATCTTGGGCTGTGGACAATGTGAAACATGTATTGTTCTCTGATGAGTCCACCTTTACTGTTTTCCCCACATCTGGGAGAGTTACGGTGTGGAGAAGCCCCAAAGAAGCGTACCACCCAGACTGTTGCATGCCCAGAGTGAAGCATGGGGGTGGATCAGTGATGGTTTGGGCTGCCATATCATGGCATTCCCTTGGCCCAATACTTGTGCTAGATGGGCGCGTCACTGCCAAGGACTACCGAACCATTCTGGAGGACCATGTGCATCCAATGGTTCAAACATTGTATCCTGAAGGCGGTGCCGTGTATCAGGATGACAATGCACCAATACACACAGCAAGACTGGTGAAAGATTGGTTTGATGAACATGAAAGTGAAGTTGAACATCTCCCATGGCCTGCACAGTCACCAGATCTAAATATTATTGAGCCACTTTGGGGTGTTTTGGAGAAGCGAGTCAGGAAACGTTTTCCTCCACCAGCATCACGTAGTGACCTGGCCACTATCCTGCAAGAAGAATGGCTTAAAATCCCTCTGACCACTGTGCAGGACTTGTATATGTCATTTCCAAGACCAATTGACGCTGTATTGGCCGCAAAAGGAGGCCCTACACCATACTAATAAATTATTGTGGTCTAAAACCAGGTGTTTCAGTTATTTTGTCCAACCCCTGTATATTCCCTAAGGTATGCTTAAGCATGCATGATGGAAAAACTCACAGTTCTGGCACTCTCTAGCTCTAGTAGCAGTTCCCTGGCTTTCTTCTCACCCTCAGTCTGCAGGGCTGACTTTTGCAGCAATACTTCTTCCAAAGCCAAAGAGGCCTGCTGCTCCTTCTCTTTTGCTGTTTGTAGTTGCTCTTTACGACATTTCTCCTTAATAAACAATAATCAACATCATAATACATATCAAAATATCCACTTTATAGTATGGTTAAATGAAGATTTTACTAGAGGAAATGTTAAACAAACATACCACTGCCTGGTTTATCAGGGCACTTATTTCCTGATCCTTACTAGCCAAAGCTTCAGAGTGCAGCTGTTCCATTTCCACTATCTTATCTTCTGTAGACCTCTGAAACCAAAGAACAATGAAAGATTTCTGCTTACCTTTACAAAAAAAGTTTATTTAAGTATGCCATTGGCAATTAAACTAAAAATAAATTAGTATGCTTGCAGTTTTTATGTACTTATCAGAGATACACTAAACATAAAGTATTAAAGTGTAATAGCTTAGATTAAATAATACATGGGTGGAACAAAAATTGATCTTTAATGTACAGAGTTATTAACCCACACAGAAGCAAATAAACATTTTAAATCTCATCAGAAAACATTGAGTCAAATGCAAAAGAGCAAGTTCTAAATCGTCAACACTGGACTTGTGATATGACTCTGAATTTACTCCCATTCAATCAATTTGGCAAAGATGCACAAGTAATGCACAATCTGTCAAATCGCTGAATGTTCATCGCCTGTGGGCATTTCTAAACACAAACTGAGCATTTGTTGCCATGGTTTCACTGACACCAAGCAAATGCCATGGCAGTACAGTGTACTTTACTGGCTATCTGCTACAGAGCATATAGAAAAAATATTTGACCTCAAATTAGATACCTTCCCATTCAGTTTTTAACAAAGATATGGTAAAATAAATAAATAAATAATATTCTAGAAAGTAAATTGCTTGTCTATAAATTTTATTCCCTAAAGTATACTTTTTTTTTCCTGGACCTTATCACAATCTGGCATGTGTGTCAATAAACCAACTAAGACATTAATTACTGTACTAACATATCTCATTAAAGATTCAGGAGGTATGTTTTTTAACAACAAATCAATTGTCGACTGGCTTCAGGATTATCTCACCAATGATACAAAATGAATATTTTTGATAGTTTTCTTCTACTGCTTGAAGAATCTGCTTGGAGTTTTAAACTGTTTTTTTACACTTTGCACAAAGCAAGTCTGTTAAAACATTTTCAATGATTTTTCTCCTAAAAATGTCTACAGAATCTCATCATTTAGAACATGGGTCTGCCTTGTTTGTGTTTGTAAGCAATACACATGTGATGGAATGAAAACTTTCACTGGTGTGTCAGTAATATGACTGGCACCAGGGGCATAAACCCTAGTAATGTGTATTCTTAGGTATTTTTTGAATGGGCATAAGCTTTGCTATTTACGCTGCTAAAGTCAAATAAACTTATCTTACTTTAGCATTACACCAATTTAACAGTTCTGCTTTATTGTAATTCCTTTATAGTATGCCACCTGTTTTGTACTAGTAAGAATAATACACCGACCAGTGCACCATTGATATTAGCAGTATTTATCTTGTTAAAACTGCTAAACATTTAATCAATCAATATAATCAACAAGGCTTGCCATATTTAGCATTTTAAGGAACAAACTGTCTAAGCCAGGGGTCTCAAACTCAATTTACCTGGGGGCCGCTGGAGGTAGAGTCTAGGAGTGGCTGGGCCGCATCAAGTATTCCACAAAAAAAGGGTTTCAAGTATTCCAAACAAAAGTACAACTGATCCAAACTTCTCAATCTTTATTAATAACAGTTCAGAACATGAACAATTCTTCAGAACATAGGCTTCTTTTACCTACTCTTTGCTGCCAGAAACCTGACAGCGCTTCCTCTTACACAGCTGAGCCACATCTGGCTTGAGGGATGAAGCAATTGAGACCCTCAGTATGGCTTGAAGATGCTCATCAGTAAGTTTGGACCTGTACTTTGACTTATTAAAGTTCATGGTGCAGAAGAGCTTTTCACACAGATATGTGCTTCCAAAAGGCACATGGTCCGCTTGAACATCCTGGAAAGCTCAGGGAAGGTGGGGGGCAATTCTCTCAAAAATTGTCCAAGCTTGTCTGCTTTTCCACTCACCTCCCTGAACTTGGCTTTGAGTTCAGAATTGCACTGCAGGTCAATTAGCTCCATTTGAAGCACCGGAGGGGCATCTTGCACATCAAAGGAGAAAGGGTCAGCAAAAATGTGAAAAGTGGCTCTGTGTGTCTTGAAGTCTGCAAACCTGTGATCAAATTCCTCCTGTAGTTTTACAATGGCATCAGCATACTTCTCACCACTGAATGGTGTGCCCACATTGAGCACTTCGTTTTTCTTATCATTATTAAATTTATCTCTCAGGTGTTTATACATTTCACATTCATAAATAAAGTGATCTAGATTTTATTCTTTTTGTTTACATCCTACACATCCTTCTGCTCTACCAAATCTCTCTGCCACTGAGCTAACTCTGGTGTCCATGTTACTTCACCTCTCTTAATTCTTAATATCAAGTGCATTGTCTGTTTTATATATTTTAAATTCTTGCTCTTTTTGATTAAATTGTTCTTGGTAAATTCGTTTTCTTTTGCGATCATACCTTTCTGTCCTCTGTACCTTGCACTGGCTGACAGGATATATTTTCCTTCCAATTGGTGTCGCTTTGAATCACGTTTCAGCCAAGTGACGTTGCTAAGTGAAAAAAATAATAAAATGCGAAGGGTAACGAGTTGCACAACGACTTGGCAAAATAGGTGCGTGTGAGAAAACCGTGCGGGCCGCACTAACAATGAACGTTATGTCGGGGGCCACAAAATATTGGCCTGTGGGCCGCAACTGGCCCGCGGGCCGCGAGTCTGAGACCCCTGGTCTAAGCAGTCACAAAGGTAACATATTGTAACCAGATGTAATTGCAGAAACACAGAATCTGAAACTCATTTAACAGACCTTCATGATATTTACCACCTCCTCTTTGACTCTGGTAAGCTCCTGCTGTAGAATCCTTTTTTCTTTCTTACTGGCTTGCTCTACATCCTTTATCTGTGCCTCCATGCAGTCTTGGTGCTGGCGCCGTGATTCTTCTGCTCGCTGTGCCACACCCAAGGCCCGTTCCAGCTCCTCAAATGCTAGGTAAACATCACATACTCAATCATTTTAATACTCCAGGGTTCATACACTTTTTACCAATACATTTTCATGACTGTTTCATGTCTTTGAGGCTACTTTTTATGACTATACATTCTCTGAAATGTCTGTATTAAAATCCTCAGGCAGGGCAATCATGTAACAGCCAGTATAGGCTAGAGAGTCTGAGCTCAACTTCCCATCCAGTGGATTTATATCTATCTCTAAATGCAGTGTGCAGTATGTGCAACCCGCATGAACCGATGTTGAATTACCCATTCATTCTGCACTTACTTCTGAAGTATTTAATAATTTCCATTACCCGTTCAGCCCATCCATTTATATTTGTATGAGATTTACGCTCTCTAAAAGCAAGTCTGTAATTTTTTCAGCAATTTCTTGAGCTGCTGAATCATGAATTCTGAGTTGATGTATTTCACCTTGTGTCTGTCCCATAGCCTAACATGATTCAAAGGTAGTCCAAAGGTACATACATATGAGCAATTGCGTTCACCAAACACAAAAATCTGATAGCTTTCTGCCTTTGGGGAACATGACTTAAAATCTGACTTGTGTCTTCACATGACTTAAGGGAATGGTAATAATTGGCCACCTGCACAGTTTACATGTTACAGCTTACCTTAACCACCCACAGTACCTCTGCAGTTAGAGCTTAGTTTGTGGAGACAGCACTTAAAATGGTCCCTTGTGGTGGATGAGTGAGAAACACCGCAGGTGGAGGAGGGTGCAGCAGCAGCCTGAAGCATAGCTCCTTTAGCACAGCTAGCTAGCGCTGCCTCTCCCCCGATCATAATGTTGAATATATTACTTTCTAGAAATTTGCACATCCCAAGTACTCATCTTTATGAAGTTATATATTTGCCCAACTTAAGCCAGACATTATTAAATTAGCATGTTTTGAGCATTACAAGAATTTATACTTACTTAAAGTACTCAATTCAGGACTGAGTCTGATGTTACCTCAAGCACAGAATAACATACTAAGTGTGATGTGACTGATCAACCCAAACACAGTTCAACCAATAAAGGTCAGTTGATTTAACTAACCACATATACAGGTATTTGTTAGGCAAAAAAACATGACTTTTTGTTTGTTTTTCCAAAACTCCATAACTTCATGACCATTCAAACCCTGATACTCACTCAAACATTAATTACAGAAATGCAGATAGATAAGATTCACTCACTCACCAGCTTTTTCTGCTCTTTCCTTTTGCTCTTGTATTCCTTCTTTCTGGGCAACAGTCTGTTTGATCTTGGAGCGCAACTGAGCAATCTCCTCCTCTTTCATCTCCAGAGTCTCATGCATTTGCCGCTTCGTCTCAGCAATAACCATGCCCTACAAAAATCAGAGCAGAAATGACAAGGCCATAGTTTCTGTTAAGCATTTTAAGAAATGTATTATATACAACTCCAAATCAGAAAAAAAAGTTGGGACAGTATGAAAAATGGAAATGAAAGAAAAATGCAGTGTTTTCTATTTACTTTTATTTCATATTCTATTCCTTTTGTTTCATTGCAGACAGTAGGAACCCAACACATTTATCTGGTCAACCTCATTTTATTTGTTAGTATACATCTGTTACATTTACCACTTTGTTGCAATTCCTTCTAACAACACTTAAAAGATGTTTTGGCGGCATTTAGATGTTATTTTGTCCCATTCTTCCTGCAAACATATCTTAAGGTGTGCAACAGTATGGGGTTGTCATCGTCACATTTTTTATTTTAAAATTCTCCACACATTCTCTATTGGGGTTAGGTCAGTCCTGCAGACATGTTAGTCCAATACACATACCCCCTTCTTCTGCATCCATGCCAAGATGTTGTTGAGGTAAACATGAGTTGAAAAGCTCACTGAACTTTTCTGCATTAATGTTACCAACACAAAAGTGTAAATTACTTTTGCCAAGGGCACTGACACATCCCTATACCATAACAGACACAGGCATGTAAACTTGGTAAAAGGTTCCTTTTGTCTTTGGTTCAGAGCACAAGACGTCCATTTCCTTCAAAAAAATACTTGAATACTGATTCTGCTGACCACAATACACATTTCCAATGTGTGATGGTCTATCCCAAATGCCTCTGAGCCCAGAGAACTCAAAGCCGCTTCTGGACATGGTTATCATAAGTCTTCTTTTTTGCACAGGAAAATGTTAAGTGGCTTTTGTGACTGTAACTCTGTATTGTAGTGCTTGACAAAAGGTTTGCCAAAGTTATTCCGTGTCCATGTGGTTATATCAGCTATTGATGAATGATGGTTCGGCAGTCCAGTTGGAGGGATTGGAGATCACAGGTGTTCAGCTTAGGCTTGTGCTCTTGTAATCACTCATCACACATTATCACATTATTATTTCAACCCTAAATTGTCCCCATCCCAACTTTTTTGGAATGTGTTGCAGGCCTGAAATGCAGAAATTGATGAATATTAACAAATAAAATTATGCTGACCAGATAAAACATAAAACATTTTTAGTTCATACTGTCTGCAATAAAATAACTGCAGTGTTTTATTAGTATTCTCCATATTGTCACAACTTCTTCTTATTTGGGGTTGTACATACAGTTGCAGTCAAAAATATCCTACAACTCGTTATTTTTGTGCAAAGCTAAATTTTGCTTTGGGTCTTTTTGATTTGAATGATTATTCAATTATTCAAACCTTCTACACAATACTGCTGAAAATTGGATTAAAGTCTGATTCTGATTACACTATGATAAAACCAATGGGAATTCGACCCTGTATGATGTGTTTATGAACAGAGATGTGTCTAAAGTGTGCTATCCGGAAGTTCTAAACTTATGGAACAGCAGCAGCCCAAAATGTTGTCCAGAGGCCTTAGATTTCTACAGCAAAGAAAAACCCTGTGTTACTGCAAAAGACTTGCAGGATGACCTGATAAAGCCTGGAACAAATTTGTCAGTGGCAATCAAAAGGTGATCACTTAACATCCAAGGACTTAAGAGGCATCAGGAGTTTGTTAGCATTTACCAAAATCTCTTTTAAAAGTTATCTAGGCAGAAGAATGTTGAACTGAGTTTTAGGACTGTGGGTTGAATAACAGTCCACATGGACCTTTGTCAAGAGATGGTTTTAATTTAAAATCAAAATTGTGCTAACTGTTAATTGCTTGTTTGTGTCAATAAATATTTTTTCTCTGTTTTTCTAGGACTTCTAGGACTCGTTTTATATTTTTATGTATTTTTTATATTGTTAATTCTATTAACATCACAATGATACCCTTAAGGTACCCTTAATACAACTGAAGCGGAAACAGATTTATAATACAATACTTACCATGTTTCCTGTAACCAGTTAAGCACCCCTTAATATAATTACAAGACTGATGTATGAAGCTGCTGACTGATAAAAAATAATGGCACCCATGTAAAATGGACTTCAAAAATATTAAGACCCCATGACCATTTGCACACCTATAAATGAATTATTAAACACCTGAAGTGCTTAAAGCTAATATTTTATTTACTCAAAATACTTTGGGTTTACAGAAACAAATACATAAATTACAGACAGTCAAGCCAGAAAGTCTGCACACCACTTTCACCTTCTCCATGTTTTATTACATTACAGACTTATTCTATAATAGATTGAGTTCAGTTTTTTAACTCAAACATCTACAAACAAAGTAAAGTGAAACCAGGGTTTAGCAAATATGCAAGATCTGTACACACCCTTAGCCTAATACTTGGCTACTGCACTTTTGGCAGCAATTACAGCTTCAAGGCATCTTGGGAAAGAAGCTATAAGCTTGGCACACTTGTTTCTGGACATTTTTGCCCATTATTCTTGGCATATCCTTGCAAGCTCCATCAGGTTGGATGGGGAGCACCAGTACACTGGGCTCTGGCTGGGCCACTCAAGGACATTCACAGACCTTCTCTGAAACCACTCCTTTGTTCTCTTGGCTGTGTGCTTCGGGTCGTTGTCATGTTGGAAGGTAAACCTTCGCCACATCATGATGCTGCCACCGCCATGCTTCACTGTGGGGATGGCATTAGCCAAGTGATGAGCGGTGTCTGGTTTCCTCCAGATGTGACGCTTGGTATTCGGGTCAAAAAGTTCAATTTTAGTTTCATCAGACCAGAGAATCTTGGAGAGTCCTCTAGGTGCCTTTTGGCAAACTCCAAGTGGCTGCCATGTGCTGTCTTGGCCACTCTACCATAAAGGCATGATTTGTGGAGTGCTGCCTGGATGGTTGATCTTCTGATTCACCACAAGGATACGCTGGAGCTCTGTTAGAGTGACCCTCGGGTTCCTGCTCACCTTCCTGGCCAAGGCCCGTCTTCCCCGATCGCTCAATTTGGCTGGGCGGTCAGGTCTAGGATGATTTTTGGGGGTTCCCAACTTCTTCCATTTACTAATGATGATGGCCACTGTGCTCTTTGGGACCTGTAAAGCTGCAGCAATTTTTCTGTACCCTTCTCCAGATCTATGCCTTGACAAAATCTGTTTCTGAGGTCTGCAGATTGTTCCTTTGACCCCATGGCTTGGAGTTTGCTCCGATATGCACCGTCAACTGTGGGACTATATATAGGCAGGTGTTGGCAATCTGCAGTAAAATGCACCTCAGCTCACTTTTGGGGGTCATATCAAAGGGTGTGCACACCTGTGTATATATGATATTTTACATTTAGATTTTTCATAAATTAGCACAAATGTCTAAAAACCTGCTTTCACTTTGTCATTATTTTGTGTAGAATTTTGTGACAAAAAATGAACTCAATCTATTACAGAATGAGTTTGTAATGTAATAAAACATGGAGAAGGTGAAAGGGGTGTGCAGACTTTCCGGCTTGACTGTATATAAAGAATGACAATGGCTACAAGATATGATTGGTTACAATTTAGCATGGCAACACCTACTATCCTTGGCCAAAGTCTCTGACCATTATGAACTTGACCACCTCACACATGCTAATCTAAGAGGGAGTAAAAATGCCTGCAAACCTGGACCCTTTCAAACTATGTACTGTGAATCTTTGACAACTTTGTTCTGTGTTTAAAAACCACAGGTTTTAGCCGCTCAGGTGGCGCAGCGGTAAAAAGAAACGCGCTGCAACCAGGGCTGGATTCTGAGAAGCGTGGTATCGAATCCAGCCTTGCTTTACGAAGCTGAGTGGTTCGAAGCTGAGTGGCTACATGAGCAACGATTGGCCGGTTGCTCATGTGGGGGGTGGGACAAAGAACCGGATGTGGGTCTCTCTCTGTCAGAATGCGATTGCGTTCTCTGCCGGCTGATTGGAGGCGCTTACACAGAGATGGGAGAGGGTGCCCTTAGGGTGTGTCTCTCCGCATGCAACGCTAGGTGGCGACAAACTCGTCAATGTGTGGGTGGCAAAGATGCATCTGGCTGCTGCTCGTGTTTCGGAGGGGATACGGGTTAGCTTCAATCACCTCCGTCAGGGCAGGGTTCGGCATAGACAGAGAGGAAGCACGATGCTAATTGAACAATTGGATGCGCTAAAAGGGGAGAAAAAGGGGTAAAAAAAATAAAAAAATAAAATAAAATAAAAACCCACAGGTTTAGACAGAGTTCTCTAAAGCTGAAAGTAAAAAGTCATAAAGGTATACAATAAGAGTATATTTTCTAGACACAATGAAACGAGCCAGTGTCAGGAACAAGCTAGGGGCTAGTGCACACCAAGCTCACCTGCCTAGCATCCTGTTAGCCAATGTCCAATGTTAGCTTGATGACCTCCTGGCCAAAATTAAGTTTCAGAGAGACATTCGGGACTGCAACCCTCTCTGCTTTACCAAGACATGGCTAAACCCAAGGGTGGCAAACCACACCATCCAGCAAGCTGAGTACATTGCATGGACACAACAATGGAGTCAGGGAAGTCAAGGGGAGGTGGAGTGTGTCTTGTGCAACAATGCCAGTGTTGTTACTTTATGAAACTCTTACACAGTTTCAGACTCTTCACTGGAATGAGGCGCTGTAGCAACGCTACAGAAGGAAAATAGAATCACAGCTTCAGTGAAGTGGTCCTATAAGCTTACACAATTACTTCTTAACCTGCAGTCCATCTATACCTAACGGTGCAGGTCCATGGTCATGACTCTCATCTGTGTTGAGGGAAGTGATCAGGGAAAGAAGCATGAAAAGGAGCTTCTTACTGCAAGCTATTCAGGTCCTTCACCATGAATGACTACATATGCATATGTATGAATGTGTACATATATAGATACATAAATATATAATATACATTTAGTTAACAAAATGTAATTATTTACTTTAAGTTTTTAATGCACACCTCTCTATTTTTTCTGTTTTTTTCCTATTTTTATTTAAATCTTTACTTACATTTCTTTTATATTTTTAAATATGTCAATTCACACAGCTGAACCACATGATAAGCTACAGGTTAGGTCTATCAAACTAAATGCATCAATATGTTTCTTTTACCTTGTCCTGCTCCAGCTGTTCAATAAGGTTTTTGGCATCCTTCAGCTGTGTGATAAGCTTGGTTTTCTCAGTGGTGTGAAGTTCCTGGTGAAAAAAAAATTAATAATTCAGGGACCAATGTTTTGATCAATAATAATGTTTTGGTATTGCTTTCATAACTGTAGCCCTTTTAGTACAGCTTTTGGTAAAGCTTCCAGAGCATAAATCTGCACATTTTAGTGTACTTTTGCTGTAAATTTGATCACTTTCTCATCAATCTACAATTAATTAATAAAAAAAGACATTCACAAAACTATTTAGACTGTTTGCTGTGGCACTCAATTTGCTTTAATTATCCATTAAGTCTAGACCTCAAAGTCCATATGTTGCAATTTGAATTGATTGGACATACATGGTTTGGTTTTTGTCTCCAGGTGTGGAATAAGGGTGGAGTAGGGTTTCTTTCTGGAGCCATCAGTGTAGACTGTTTGTGGTTTGGACAGTTTTCTCTGATATCAAAGAACTGGTTAATAGTTTATTGAGGAGATTGGTAGTCTATTAGGAAGGTTTATAAAGTTTTAATATGATTATTTGTTTCTTGAGCTCCCACGAGGGGTCAATTGGTGTGTATTTGCCAGAGTGTCCATTCGGATTGTTATGCTATCCCAGTTGGGTCTTGTCCATAGTTCAAGTGGTTTAATTTAATTTGGTTTTGCTGCATATAGATGCATGTACTGCTTGTTAAATACAGAGGAGTAAGCTGGGTTTTGTTTGTGTCTTTGGCGCTCGATAATCTACTGGAGGGCCATTTGTGAGGGTTCTTCTGCATCAGCATGTATGCTTTCTACTGGTCACGTTCTGTCCTTGTTAGTGAAGGGAACACAGTGGCTGTAAAAAAGATTTTCCTTCTGCTACATAAGATGAAGTTACCATAGTCCAGTCAAGTTCAGACTATTGTTTTGAATAGGTGTTTTAACAGGAAGAGGTTCGCTCCGGTCCATGTACCTTTGGCCATTTGTTTTTCACTTAAAAAAACAATCTGGGGCCGCTCAGGTGGCGCAGCGGTAAAAAGTACGCTAGCACACCAGAGTTGGGGTTTCGAATACATCGCAGTGTTTCTGCTTCATGTACTTTGCGGTGGCGGCCCGCAGTAAGTAGTACAACCTACTATACCTTTATTATGTTTAAACTTACATTTCCGATTTTTATTATTTTTTTGCACTATGATTTATTACTGAACCCATACTGTACGACTTTTATTTTATAATGCAGCTGTAGAAGAAATAGAACTTGCTAGATAACTACTACAACCTTCATAATATTAAAAATTACAATTCTCAATTTTAATTTATTTATTTACACTTCATGACCCATTACTGTACCCATATTTTAGAGCTTTTTTCTATAGTATAGCTGTAGTATGTGGTAGACATCACTATTAAATGTTTATTATATTAAAAGTAACATTTTTACATTTACAGCAATTTTTCAGAAGGATTTCTGGCAAACTTTTGGTAAGGGTCTATGGTCAAGTATACACTGTCGTGGGTGTAGGTATATACTAGATCAGTCACTTAATAGACATAGGTCTCATGCATTGAGATTTGGATTTGACAAGTTCTCTCTAACTCCTTTATTGCTGTTGATGAAAAAGTTAGGTTGCGTGTTATTCTGTATCCCTGTAAGTTCAGTGGCATAAAGAAGCTGTCCCCTTTAGGATTTCTTTGTGTATTTTATTAGCATTTTTCCAGATCTTAGTTTCATTACTTTTTGACTGTTCCTGCAATCACAAGTCTTCCTTTATGGATCGCAAAAGGAAACAGTTTGGTCCGGAGTAACACATTCCGGTAGAATAAAGAGTTGCCAGTTTTTCAAGATGGAACATGTTTTGTTGCTTCCGTAATTGTTATCCATGTTTGTCATTTTACTTTTGTTTATTAATTTATTTGAGTTGTATATTTTTTATTATCCCTACTTCCCACCCAGCTTGGAGCCCAGCAAGAGGATGAACAGACAACAGGGCTATATGGATGGTGTACAAGAGCAGACATTTGGTGTTATGACGCTACTCGATTGTCCCTCAGCAAACACCTTTTAAAGGTTATCAGATGTGCTAAAAGGATTCATCTGGGGAATCTCACGGCATGTCTTGGCCAGCCGATTGATTGGAATGGGCCTCTCCAACCTCCTGTCTATGTGAAGTAGAAGCCAAAGCACTGTGTTGGGTCCTGGCAGCTGCAGCTTGCCATTTCCCTCAAATATCAGGATCTCTTCCTTCACAGACACAGGCCGCACCTCAAATAAAACAAGTTACCCCATTTGCTTGCATCTTACAAAAAGAATGAGGGAGCTGGGTTAGGGGAAAAGAAGGGGAAAAAGAGACAACTTGAAGGTAATAGGGCTTGAACAACAACTTGGATGTGATAATGGCTTGGCTCCAGATTTTAGTGTGTGTTTTAGAGTATGCAAATGTGATGAAAGGCCTACTTGCTGGTTGGTCAGTAACTCTAAGAACGACGTAACTTTAAAAACGCCAATTTTGCGAGTGTTTCTCAAAAGCCCTCGTAAGTCTCCGAAACTACGAACAAGGTTTAAGTAGTTCTTTGTTGGCTCCGCCTCTGAAAAGGCACCGCCAGTCGAAAACTGAATCACCGATAATCATACAATTTCTCATTATTATATTACAAAAAGCAAATAATTCATTAAGAAAACATTTTTTTTAAACCAATAACCAATAGATCTTTACATTAGTGGTATAAAAACATTACATTTGCAATCGCTATCTGTTGCATATCAAGCCTATAAACAGGCAAACAATTAACCTTTCATGCATCAATCCAGAAGCATGGCAAGTCTACAGTGCAACCGGGGGCACGATTTAGGAAAGAGATGGCTAAGACAGGTGTATGTCAGTTATCTGCAGCAGGCCTTACTGTGGAAGAGGAAGCAACACTGAGAATACTAGGCCCCACAGCCACTGAAGGGATATCTAGGGGAGTAGATGTATATTTAAAGTTCCCATCTACCCATTGACCCAACCTCAGCCTACATCCCCTGTGCAACCTTCACTTTGCAGCAGTCCTGGGTCATCTCCGAGGCCTTCCTCTGCAGTTATACTGCCCTCTGAACAAGCATTTAATTTATTTCATTTAGATGTGTACATTAACAAATGATCTCATATACTTTCATTTTCTTAAGTGAATAAAATGATTTAAACATTGAAATACAACATTGCATATTTTATAGTCAAATTTGAATGAATGACCTGCATTACACATACAGTGCCATCAGAAAGTATTCACACCCCTTCACTTTTTCCACATTTTGTTACGTTACAGACATATTCGAAATCCGATTTGAGTAGTTTTCTTTTAAAAAATCTACACAAAATAGCCCATAATGACAAAGTGAAAACAGACATTTTTGTAAATCTTTTAAAAATGTAAACATTTAAACATAATAGGTACATAAGTATTCACACCCTTTGCTATGACGCTCAAAATTGAGCTCAGGTGCATCCAGTTTACACTGATCATCCTTGAGATGCTTCTACAACTTGATTGGAGACCACCTGTGGTAAATTCAGTTGATTGAACATCCTTTTGAATGGCACACACTTGTCTATAAAAGGTCTCACAGTTGACAGTGCATATCAGAGCAGAAACCAAGCAATGAAGTCAAAGGAATTGTGTTTAGACCTCCGAGACCGGATTGTGTCAAGGCACAAATCTGGGGAAGGACACAACAAATTTCGGCAGCATTGAAGGTCCTGAAAAGCACTGTGGTCTCCATTATTCGGAAATGGAAGAAGTTTGGAACCACCAGAACCCTCCCTAGATCTGTCCTTGAGTGGCCCAGCCAGAGCCCGGACTTGAATCCAATTGAACATCTCTGGAAAGACCTAAAAATGGCTGTCTACAGATGCTGCCCATCCAACCTGACTGAGCTTGAGAGGATCTGCAGAGAAGAATGGGAGAAAATGCCCAAAAACAGGTGTGCCAAGCTTGTACAGACATACCCAAGAATACTTGAGGCTGTGATTGCTGCCAAAGTTGCTTCAACAAAATATTAAGCAATGGGTGTGAATACTTATGTACCTATTAAGTTTAAATGTTTACATTTTTAATAAATTTACAAAAACGTCTTAAAACATGCTTTCACTTTGTCATTATTTCATGTCGATTTTTTAAAAGAAAACTATACTCAAATCGGTTTCCAAATATGTCTGCAACGTAACAAAATGTGGAAAAAGTGAAGGGGTGTGAATACCTTCTGATGGCACTGTATATATGTACAGTGTATCACAAAAGTGAGTACACCCCTCACATTTCTGCAAATATTTCATTATATCTTTTCATGGGACAACACTATAGACATGAAACTTGGATATAACTTAGAGTAGTCAGTGTACAGCTTGTATAGCAGTGTAGATTTACTGTCTTCTGAAAATAACTCAACACACAGCCATTAATGTCTAAATAGCTGGCAACATAAGTGAGTACACCCCACAGTGAACATGTCCAAATTGTGCCCAAATGTGTCATTGTCCCACCCTGGTGTCATGTGTCAAGGTCCCAGGTGTAAATGGGGAGCAGGGCTGTTAAATTTGGTGTTTTGGGTACAATTCTCTCATACTGGCCACTGGATATTCAACATGGCACCTCATGGCAAAGAACTCTCTGAGGATGTGAGAAATAGAATTGTTGCTCTCCACAAAGATGGCCTGGGCTATAAGAAGATTGCTAACACCCTGAAACTGAGCTACAGCATGGTGGCCAAGGTCAAACAGCGGTTTTCCAGGACAGGTTCCACTCGGAACAGGCTTCGCCAGGGTCGACCAAAGAAGTTGAGTCCACGTGTTCGGCGTCATATCCAGAGGTTGGCTTTAAAAAATAGACACGAGTGCTGCCAGCATTGCTGCAGAGGTTGAAGACGTGGGAGGTCAGCCTGTCAGTGCTCGGACCATACGCCGCACACTGCATCAACTCGGTCTGCATGGTCATCATCCCAGAAGGAAGCTGATGCACAAGAAAGCCCGCAAACAGTTTGCTGAAGACAAGCAGTCCAAGAACATGGATTACTGGAATGCCCTGTGGTCTGACGAGACCAAGATAAACTTGTTTGGCTCAGATGGTGTCCAGCATGTGTGGCGGCACCCTGGTGAGAAGTACCAAGACAACTGTATCTTGCCTACAGTCAAGCATGGTGGTGGTAGCATCATGGTCTTGGGCTGCATGAGTGTTGCTGGCACTGGGGAGCTGCAGTTCATTGAGGGAAACATGAATTCCAACATGTACTGTGACATTCTGAAACAGAGCATGATTCCCTCCCTTCGAAAACTGGGCCTCATGGCAGTTTTCCAACAGGATAACGACCCCAAACACAACCTCCAAGATGACAACTGCCTTGCTGAGGAAGCTGAAGGAAAAGGTGATGGACTAAACCCAATTGAGCACCTGTGGCGCATCCTCAAGTGGAAGGTGGAGGAGTTCAAGGTGTCTAACATCCACCAGCTCCGTGATGTCATCATGGAGGAGTGGAAGAGGATTCCAGTAGCAACCTATGCAGCTCTGGTGAATTCCATGCCCAGGAGGGTTAAGGCAGTGGTGGATAATAATGGTGGTCACACAAAATATTGACACTTTGGGCACAATTTGGACATGTTCACTGTGGGGTGTACTCACTCATGTTGCCAGCTATTTAGACATTAATGGCTGTGTGTTGAGTTATTTTCAGAAGACAGTAAATCTACACTGCTATACAAGCTGTACACTGACTACTCTAAGTTATATCTAAGTTTTATTTCTATAGTGTTGTCCCATGAAAAGATATAATAAAATATTTGCAGAAATGTGAGGGGTGTACTCACTTTTGTGATACACTGTATATACGTACATACAGTGCCTTGCAAAAGTATTCAGCCCCCTTGAACTTTTCAACCTTTTGCCACATTTCAGGCTTCAAACATAACGATATGAAATTGTAATTTTTTGTGAAGAATCAACAACAAGTGGGACACAATCGTGAAGTGGAACGAAATTTATTGGATATTTTAAACTTTTTTTAGAAATAAAAAACTGAAAAGTGGGGCGTGCAATATTATTCAGCCCCCTTGCGTTAATACTTTGTAGCGCCACCTTTTGCTGCGATTACAGCTGCAAGTCGCTTGGGGTATGTCTCTATCAGTTTTGCACATCGAGAGACAGAAATTTTTGCCCATTCTTCCTTGCAAAACAGCTCGAGCTCAGTGAGGTTGGATGGAGAGCGTTTGTGAACAGCAGTTTTCAGCTCTTTCCACAGATTCTCGATGGGATTCAGGTCTGGACTTTGACTTGGCCATTCTAACACCTGGATACGTTTATTTGTGAACCATTCCATTGTAGATTTTGCTTTATGTTTTGGATCATTGTCTTGTTGGAAGATAAATCTCCATCCCAGTCTCAGGTCTTTTGCAGACTGCAACAGGTTTTCTTCCAGAATGGTCCTGTATTTGGCTCCATCCATCTTCCCATCAATTTTAACCATCTTCCCTGTCCCTGCTGAAGAAAAGCAGGCCCAAACCATGATGCTGCCACCACCATGTTTGACAGTGGGGATGGTGTGTTCAGGGTGATGAGCTGTGTTGCTTTTACGCCAAACATAACCTTTTGCATTGTGGCCAAAAAGTTCGATTTTGGTTTCATCTGACCAGAGCACCTTTTTCCACATGTTTGGTGTGTCTCCCAGGTGACTTTTTATAGATATCTTTGAGAAATGGCTTTCTTCTTGCCACTCTTCCATAAAGGCCAGATTTGTGCAGTGTACGACTGATTGTGTCCTACGGACAGAGTCTCCCACCTCAGCTGTAGATCTCTGCAGTTCATTCAGAGTGATCATGGGCCTCTTGGCTGCATCTCTGATCAGTCTTCTCCTTGTTTGAGCTGAAAGTTTAGAGGGACGGCCGGGTCTTGGTAGATTTGCAGTGGTCTGATACTCCTTCCATTTCAATATGATCGCTTGCACAGTGCTCCTTGAGATGTTTAAAGCTTGGGAAATCTTTTTGTATCCAAATCCGGCTTTAAACTTCTCCACAACAGTATCTCGGACCTGCCTGGTGTGTTCCTTGGTCTTCATGATGCTCTCTGCGCTTTAAACAGAACTCTGAGACTGTCACAGAGCAGGTGCATTTATACGGAGACTTGATTACACACAGGTGGATTCTATTTATCACCATCAGTCATTTAGGTCAACATTGGATCATTCAGAGATCCTCACTGAACTTCTGGAGTGAGTTTGCTGCACTGAAAGTAAAGGGGCTGAATAATATTGCACGCCCCACTTTTTAGTTTTTTATTTCTAAAAAAAGTTTAAAATATCCAATAAATTTCGTTCCACTTCACGATTGTGTCCCACTTGTTGTTGATTCTTCACAAAAAATTACAATTTCATATCATTATGTTTGAAGCCTGAAATGTGGCAAAAGGTTGAAAAGTTCAAGGGGGCTGAATACTTTTGCAAGGCACTGTATGTGTGTATATGGGTCAAAGACGAGACGTAACTTTTTAGTGTCCCCACTTGATAAATAATATACAATTATATTAATATAAGTGGATATACAGTGTATCACAAAAGTGAGTACACCCCTCACATGTCTGCAAATATTTCATTATATCTTTTCATGGGACAACACTATAGACATGAAACTTGGATATAACTTAGAGTAGTCAGTGTACAGCTTGTATAGCAGTGTAGATTTACTGTCTTCTGAAAATAACTCAACACACAGCCATTAATGTCTAAATGGCTGGCAACATAAGTGAGTACACCCCACAGTGAACATGTCCAAATTGTGCCCAAATGTGTCGTTGTCCCTCCCTGGTGTCATGTGTCAAGGTCCCAGGTGTAAATGGGGAGCAGGGCTGTTAAATTTGGTGTTTTGGGTACAATTCTCTCATACTGGCCACTGGATATTCAACATGGCACCTCATGGCAAGGAACTCTTTAAGGATGTGAGAAATAGAATTGTTGCTCTCCACAAAGATGGCCTGGGCTATAAGAAGATTGCTAACACCCTGAAACTGAGCTACAGCATGGTGGCCAAGGTCATACAGCAGTTTTCCAGGACAGGTTCCACTCGGAACAGGCTTCGCCAGGGTCGACCAAAGAAGTTGAGTCCACGTGTTCGGCGTCATATCCAGAGGTTGGCTTTAAAAAATAGACACATGAGTGCTGCCAGCATTGCTGCAGAGGTTGAAGACGTGGGAGGTCAGCCTGTCAGTGCTCAGACCATACGCCGCACACTGCATCAACTCGGTCTGCATGGTCGTCATCCCAGAAGGAAGCTGACGCACAAGAAAGCCAGCAAACAGTTTGCTGAAGACAAGCAGTCCAAGAACATGAATTACTGGAATGCCCTGTGGTCTGACGAGACCAAGATAAACTTGTTTGGCTCAGATGGTGTCCAGCATGTGTGGCGGCGCCCTGGTGAGAAGTACCAAGACAACTGTATCTTGCCTACAGTCAAGCATGGTGGTGGTAGCATCATGGTCTTGGGCTGCATGAGTGTTGCTAGGACTGGGGAGCTGCAGTTCATTGAGGGAAACATGAATTCCAACATGTACTGTGACATTCTGAAACAGAGCATGATCCCCTCCCTTCGAAAACTGGGCCTCATGGCAGTTTTCCAACAGGATAATGACCCCAAACACAACCTCCAAGATGACAACTGCCTTGCTGAGGAAGCTGAAGGTAAAGGTGATGGACTAAACCCAATTGAGCACCTGTGGCGCATCCTCAAGTGGAAGGTGGAGGAGTTCAAGGTGTCTAACATCCACCAGCTCCATGATGTCATCATGGAGGAGTGGAAGAGGATTCCAGTAGCAACCTGTGCAGCTCCGGTGAATTCCATGCCCAGGAGGGTTAAGGCAGTGCTGGATAATAATGGTGGTCACACAAAATATTGACACTTTGGGCACAATTTGGACATGTTCACTGTGGGGTGTACTCACTTATGTTGCCAGCTATTTAGACATTAATGGCTGTGTGTTGAGTTATTTTCAGAAGACAGTAAATCTACACTGCTATACAAGTTGTACACTGACTACTCTAAGTTATATCCAAGTTTTATTTCTATAGTGTTGTCCCATGAAAAGATATAATAAAATATTTGCAGAAATGTGAGGGGTGTACTCACTTTTGTGATACACTGTACCTTCAATCTACTCCATTTGTACATCTTTACTGAAACCTAAAGTAATTTTTACGGAAAATGTATGATTTTTGAAAAAATAACCCTTGAAACCCCCAAAATGTAATTCAGTGCAACGGTCCCCCTACCTCTTTAAGTAATAAAACATTAAGAAAAAACTAATTAATCTTAAGTAAAACTTAAAATTCACTGCTTTGGCATAATTGTACAAATGTCATGTGTGACATATTAAATAATATTCAATCAGATGTGTTTTTTAATATTAATAATATTCAGGATACTTTCAGTCCCCATTTTCCCAATCTTCAGTTGTCATTCAGCACAACGTTAATAAAAAGCCTTATTTTAATATGCAATCAAGCTACTGCAGTCATGTGACCAATTATAACAACAAAAGAAGACTCCTGGGGACCCTTCAGCACACACACGAGGTCAATGCATTTTAACATTAATTGATAAAAATGTCTTTTTACTGACATAGTACATTAAAGAACAAAACTAAGTGTCATTCAGTACAACACAGAAAACGTAATATTACGGTTAATCTTGTAAACAAACAAGGTTATTAACATTTAAATGTGAATATGTGTAGAAATGTCTTTGAGCTAAGGTCAATGTTAGCTTCTGCTAACCACTGGGATAACTGTAAAATGTGCTAAAGTAAAATTTCTGTCATTCAGTACAACAACAGTCATTCAGTGCAACAGAATTTCGCTGTTGCACTAAATTGACAATGACATTGTTATACTGACTTTATAATGTTTTAAAATTATTTTTAAATATTAAAACCACTTTTTTCCATTCTAGTCTTCCTTAATAAGAGCAGTAATTACAATGAATATTAATAATTATGTTTTTGATGAAGTGGTCCCTGAGATTTTGTTATTGTCAAGTACGATGACCTGCCATTCGTTGGGCAGGTACTGCTGTCTGTAGGAGATGAGGTGCAAGTTAGCTGCATGCTACAAAATTGAAACAGAAATTCCTTTGTGTGGCCAAATCCACCTGATGAAATTTACTACCTTAAGTCTGATGTCAAAATCATAATCGCAGAACCAAAGCCATGTACAGCAAGAACCTCAAGGTTAACAACAAAAGACTGGAAAACATTTGTTCAGTTCATGAAATAAAATGCGACTTCAAATGGTTTTCACAGCTGAATGAATTTAGATTTACTGCAGCAACTTTTTCACGTGTTATGACTCAAATTCCACACTTCCACACTGTTCTGGTGCCTTACAAGTTGTTATGATGGCTTCATTAGCTATGTTTTTCATTGCCTTACTTTTTTCATGATGTAGTAATATTATAACACATACTTGCCACTGGTGTGGCATATTTTCATTCTACTACTGCTACTTTAATCAATAAAGAACTTAAAAACAAATTAAGTCATGAATATTCTGATGTAACAGGATAATTTGGAGTATGTCATTCAGTGCAACATAAAATCATCATACAGTGCATTAATGACATTAATGGCTGTGTGTTGAGTTATTTTCAGAAGACAGTAAATCTACACTGCTATACAAGTTGTACACTGACTACTCTAAGTTATATCCAAGTTTTATTTCTATAGTGTTGTCCCATGAAAAGATATAATAAAATATTTGCAGAAATGTGAGGGGTGTACTCACTTTTGTGATACACTGTACCTTCAATCTACTCCATTTGTACATCTTTACTGAAACCTAAAGTAATTTTTATGGAAAATGTATGATTTTTGAAAAAATAACCCTTGAAACCCCCAAAATGTAATTTGCAACAAAAACATTTGCTTAAAATAACTGTAATAAGTAATTATTATATTTTTTTTTCATGTGAGTGCAAGAGAATCCAGGCCTGCTTCATAGAAAACAGAGTTTGATTAGGTTTCAAATAGAATAGAATGTGTAGCAAAAACATCTTGTATACAAATAAACAAAATCCCAAGACGCATTAGAGTACAAACAATGCACAGAAAATTCAAAACAGAGTAAGTACAGTTTCTTCTGAGGTTTTAAATCTTTTGTAAGAGATATACTAAACTTATAAATTTGAAATGGCTAAGATTGTTCCTTGTGTGTGTATTTTGTCATAAATTAGTCGTTGCACTGAATGACATTTTTGTGCCCTTGTTGTGTGTCAACAACACTAAAATTATCAAATAAGCAAAATGCTGAGAAAAAAAATACATATTTACATAGGTGACACATTTGTGCACAATATTAAATGAAAAAATTATACAATTTAACCATTTTATTTTTTTGGTACTTGGAACACCCTATTCGTCTTTCACCCGTGTGTGTGTGTTTCACTTGTGTGTGTGTGTGTATATAAGGTGGACCAACTACGTAGGTAGGAGTGTCTAATAGAGTGAGTTGACATGGTATTTAAAAACTCCAGCAGTGTTACTCAGCGTTACGAACGTTTTGGGAAACGCACCCCTGATCACTAAAAGCTAGTCTTGGACCAAGAATGTCCAAAAATTTTTTAATTTTAACCACAACAAAAACTGCAGTGTGCAGTGCAAATCTTGATTTTAACCTTCATTTACATTATAACTAACATTACTAACAATGTTGTCCTTTTACCAGAGAACCTAATGAGTTTATTTGTACCTTTATCTTTTCCAGCTCTTGCAGTCTCTCCTGAAGTTGCTGCTGCAGGGCCTCGTTCTCACTGCTGAGCTGAGCGCTGCGCTCCTTGTTGGTTTCGATAAGCTGCCTGCAGCGCTGCAACAGCGTCTCCTGCCTTTGTACTCGCTTATGCAAAACTTCCAACTCCACAGATGTACCTGGCTCACCACTGCCCTCTGTTGCATACACACGTTAGTATACAGTGTTTACTACAGTACCTCTTCACTAACAAGGCATTCAGTGTTTTTATGTCTTGCTACACTAAACAAAATAATGTCTAGCATATTTCTGGACATTAAGATTAGGCAAACTAATAGTTAATTTTAAATATTTTACAATCATGATTAAGTAAAATAATTTTAGGTGGAAATGTAGTAAATTTGGCAGCTCGGCATGAGTACAATGACAAAAAGATCAATCTAGCATTACAGTCCAACACACAAAAGCCCTAAACATTCAACTACATAAAATGCAAACAATGCAACATGTCTGGTAATATACAAAACTACAGAAAATAGAACAAAATAAACACTAGATTGTGCTACACAGTACACAGCAGCAAAATCCACATACATACACACCCAGGTTTAACTCTAGGCTTTCCCCTTGAGCATTGCTTTGAGGATCAGATATACTTTGAATATGATCAGAAATGTAGGAGTTGTCTTCCTTAGGTGATACCGAACCCTCATGGTCACCATGTAGTCGTTTTTTCATAAGAGCAACCTAATGCCAGAAACAAACACAATCAGCATGAGCATGTACATAACAATAGCAGACATCTATATGTAAACATATACAGTGTATCACAAAAGTGAGTACACCCCTCACATTTCTGCAGATATTTAAGTATATCTTTTCATGGGACGACACTGACAAAATGACACTTTGACACAATGAAAAGTAGTCTGTGTGCAGCTTATATAACAGTGTAAATTTATTCTTCCCTCAAAATAACTCAATATACAGCCATTAATGTCTAAACCACCGGCAACAAAAGTGAGTACACCCCTTAGTGAAAGTTCCTGAAGTGTCAATATTTTGTGTGGCCACCATTATTTCCCAGAACTGCCTTAACTCTCCTGGGCATGGAGTTTACCAGAGCTTCACAGGTTGCCACTGGAATGCTTTTCCACTCCTCCATGACGACATCACGGAGCTGGCGGATATTCGAGACTTTGCGCTCCTCCACCTTCCGCTTGAGGATGCCCCAAAGATGTTCTATTGGGTTTAGGTCTGGAGACATGCTTGGCCAGTCCATCACCTTTACCCTCAGCCTCTTCAATAAAGCAGTGGTCGTCTTAGAGGTGTGTTTGGGGTCATTATCATGCTGGAACACTGCCCTGCGACCCAGTTTCCGGAGGGAGGGGATCATGCTCTGCTTCAGTATTTCACAGTACATATTGGAGTTCATGTGTCCCTCAATGAAATGTAACTCCCCAACACCTGCTGCACTCATGCAGCCCCAGACCATGGCATTCCCACCACCATGCTTGACTGTAGGCATGACACACTTATCTTTGTACTCCTCACCTGATTGCCGCCACACATGCTTGAGACCATCTGAACCAAACAAATTAATCTTGGTCTCATCAGACCATAGGACATGGTTCCAGTAATCCATGTCCTTTGTTGACATGTCTTCAGCAAACTGTTTGCGGGCTTTCTTGTGTAGAGACTTCAGAAGAGGCTTCCTTCTGGGGTGACAGCCATGCAGACCAATTTGATGTAGTGTGCGGCGTATGGTCTGAGCACTGACAGGCTGACCCCCCACCTTTTCAATCTCTGCAGCAATGCTGACAGCACTCCTGCGCCTATCTTTCAAACACAGCAGTTGGATGTGACGCTGAGCACGTGCACTCAGCTTCTTTGGACGACCAACGCGAGGTCTGTTCTGAGTGGACCCTGCTCTTTTAAAACGCTGGATGATCTTGGCCACTGTGCTGCAGCTCAGTTTCAGGGTGTTGGCAATCTTCTTGTAGCCTTGGCCATCTTCATGTAGCGCAACAATTCGTCTTTTAAGATCCTCAGAGAGTTCTTTGCCATGAGGTGCCATGTTGGAACTTTCAGTGACCAGTATGAGAGTGTGAGAGCTGTACTACTAAATTGAACACACCTGCTCCCTATGCACACCTGAGACCTAGTAACACTAACGAGTGACATGACATTTTGGAGGGAAAATGACAAGCAGTGCTAAATTTGGACATTTAGGGGTGTAGTCTCTTAGGGGTGTACTCACTTTTGTTGCCGGTGGTTTAGACATTAATGGCTGTATATTGAGTTACTTTGAGGGAAGAATAAATTTACACTGTTATATAAGCTGCACACAGACTACTTTTCATTGTGTCAAAGTGTCATTTTGTCAGTGTTGTCCCATGAAAAGATATACTTAAATATCTGCAGAAATGTGAGGGGTGTACTCACTTTTGTGATACACTGTACATACCTGAGTCTGCAACACAGTAATTATCTGGTCTTTTTCCTCTAAAACTGCATCAAACTCCTCCTGCAGTTGCTTCTTGGCCTGTTGATCCATTTGCAGCTCCTGAAAAACCAAGTTTTAAAATTCAGCATCTACCAGGTATCTGTATTTTCTGTAATATGTATGTAATATGCATGTTTTAGTAATATATTACATTTTACTTGTTATGAAAGGTTATGATCTTACTTCAGTCAAGCTTATTGCGAAGTAAAGTAGGTAAATATAATGTGTTTTTAAAATCATGTAGCTGGCAGATAATCGGGCTATGTGCTAAAGAAGTGTCAAGAAAGCCATGTATACATATGCCCAGCCCTCTCATAACTAGTCTTTAATAAGAACATTTGTAAGATAAATATATTATGATATTATAAATTCACAATTATTGTTGCGAAGTGATGGATATTACGTAAACACATAATTCCACTCTCATAAATAGCTCAGCTATTGATCTATTATCTATCAGCTAGAGCTGTCTACTTATGTTGAAATTGTTTCATGCATTAAAGGCTAAATAGTAATAAAAACAACTCAAATATTGAGTTAGATGTTCTATTATTTTGCTACAGATGTAGAAATGAAAATGTTCTCAGTAAGATTTGTGACTACATGATCATACCTCTCTAAGTTCTCCTATTCTCCGTAGTGCTTTGTCCTGACTCTGGCTGAGAATAGCCTGTAAAATGGTAAAAATTAAAACATTTTAAGCCATCTTTTTAATGCAAATTTTGTTTATAAATTAAATGACTGGAAAAGCCATAAGTAAAATTAAAACATGCAAATTATTAAAGAATATTAAAAAATGGGAAATGTAATGGAAATATGCTTTTTAAAGCAAATTAGGGGGCCATGAGATAATCAAGCATCTGTCATGACACCAACAGCACAGTGGTTTGCCACAATCTTTACTTTACAAAGTCTTATAATGTCTATGATGTACCATTATAGGATTCATCATAAATTCTACTTTTATTGCTTATCACAGTGCACACACAGTGGTGACCTGGCAAAAGCTTATCTAATGTAGTATTGATTTTTTTTATCATAATCTAAGCATTCAAGAAATAAATCTCTTCTTGTTCAGTTTAATCTTGCTGTGATATAAAATCAGGCCCTGTTTACACTTGGCTTTAAGATGCTTCTTTGGTGATTAGAATTGGTCAGTATATATTTATTAATGGGGTCTAATGAATTGAAAATATCTAATCTCTTATTCCATTAGAACACATGCAGCTGCAAAACATTCGTAGCACAAACGTTAATGCATTCTCTTAGAACCACCTAAATAAAAAATGTTAAATTAAATTAAAAATGTGTCCCAGTGGCCACACAAGGTTGTCTCCAATTATCTGTGAAAAAGACATCATGCCTGTCATAAACTGAGCCATTGTATTCAAAGCTTATACATATACTGTAACAGGTATCACAGGGCCCTCTCTACCAGTGTTCATTCGGAACTCTTTTGAAACAAATACAAATGTTGGTCATTTATTTTAATCTATTTTTAAGTTGTTATAAATTTGCTAAAGGATTAAATTGCATCCTAACCACTTATCTATACATCATCTAGTTTCTATTAATCTTTATTAGTTTCTTCTTTCTTTTGACGGTGAAAGTTAAATTCATCACTCAAAGTCTCTCCAAACTGTTCTCATGATATCTGGAAGACCCTCCTTTTGCCATGTCAGATGATATAATCACAAAATTGTATGTTACCATTTAGTCCTGCTACAAAAGATTTAAGTTATGATCTAAGCAGATGCCAGATAGGCATGCAAACAGCAGTGAATTTGAAGTTGGCTGACTTAATGTTCAAAAAAATTACCTGCGTTTTCTCTTTATCTCTCTGTACTGTTCTATAGGCAATCACCAGCTGGTGACAAAGACAAAAGAAAATTGGCATGTGAAAATGGTGAAGCCAACGTCAACAGAAAAATACAATAAACAACTGAGTTAGCTAATAACCTACCGAACACAGAATATTTATAAAAATAATTATTTGTTTACTGGTGGCTATGGTATATTGTAATTTGTTGATACACCATAAATAATGCAACCCAACCCCACTGGTCACTACCAAGAAAGACTAATCACAGAACATACCTATAAGCATATTATAAGGCTAACTGATGTAGCTTTATAACACTGTTTACCCCTATTTAAAATCTCGGAATTGTTGCAGACTGAATGGCAAGTACGGTGTCTTTAATGTGACAAAATCAGAAGAAAGTTGGGACAACATGGAAAATGCAAATAATTAAAAAAACACAGAGCTTCTTACATTTACTTTGACTTTTATTTCATTGCAGACAGGATGAACCTGAGATATTTCATGTTTTGCCTGGTCTACTTTATTTTAATTATTAATAAACATACATTCAGGCCTGCAACACATTCCAAAGAAATTGGGACAGTAAAGCATTCACCACTTTGTAATGTTGCCATTCTTTTTCACCACACTTAATAGACGTTTTGGCACCAAGGATACCAAATGATTTAGTGTTTCAGGTTTTATTTTGTCCCATTCTTCATGCAAACACGTCTTAAGATGTGCAACATTTCCATACTGTCCCAACTTTTTCTGATTTGGGGTAGAACTTCTAAGTCTTTGTATTTTTGCCAATACCTCAGAGTATTTCCCTCTATACGTTGCTAGGCTTTTCTCCACCCTATGTAGACAATGCAAGAGTTGCTCTTTGGAAAAAGTCTCTGTGTTGGCAGGTGCCTCCTCAGCCTCACTCTCGATGTCAGATGGGGGGTCGTAGGACGGGCCTGAAAGAAAATCATTCTCCCCCAGAATATTGAGAGAATCCCGAGATGCACTACGAACCAGGCTATCCCTGGAGCCAGAGCGAAAAATCCCCTCAGCACGTACTGAGCCCCGGAAGAGAGACTCAACTGAGGATACCCTCTGCTGTAGCTTTTGAGCAAGAGACTGTGGTTCCTCCCTCTGAAATAAAAAGATTACCAATGATGTGTGTTAGACCATGTACCTCTAAGTAAACTCATCAAATAAAATATTCACTATAATGAAAACATTTATTTTACATTATATGTGGTACTCCTAGATCAGCTAAAGGATTTACTCAAGAACACAAGTGTAGCAATCCTGGATTGAAACACCCGATAATAAAGTTAGGAGAACAAAACCTTAATTAATAAGATAAAATCTTTATTATTAATCTTTATTAGTTTCTTCTTTCTTTTGACGGTGAAAGTTAAATTCATCACTCAAAGTCTCTCCAAACTGTTCTCATGATATCTGGAAGACCCTCCTTTTGCCATGTCAGATGATATAATCACAAAATTGTATGTTACCATTTAGCCCAGGGTGCTCTGGAAGTAGTTACACTTATATAAAACAAGGTGTTTTATATTAATAATCCATGTACAACATTTCACTGCTTACATTAAAATTCAAGAAGTTGTTCTTTTTCTTGTCTTTTTGGGTACAACTTTATCCAATATAAGCATTAAATTCACCCAGTAGGAATATGTAGTCACTAGTGGATTTTATTAAGCATTTGCCCTAGCTTTTTTAACATGGCTAAGTAATGCTATAAACTGCTATTCAGTGCATATATAGACAAATCATCAATAATTTTTGTTTACACGTAAAACCTCATAAAAGCAACTCTCTTGTCCTCAGGGACAAGCCCATCTGTCTGTCTGTCCCTTGGTCTCTAACTTTTAGGTATGCCTAACCTACGTCATCATTTCAAGCTGTGCCCACCCAGACACAAACTGAGCAAAAACTCCATCAGGCCTAAGGTTTATTAAGTCTAATTTCTAACTCCTTAAAGGGCCACTGAGCTACCAATGCAAATTTAAATTTTCCACCCAATCTAGTCATTTCCAACTACCCAATCTCAATTCACTTTCTCTACTGCTGCTGATCACCACTCCTGACAGAGGAGAGCCGTGACCAACACACCTTGTCCAAAACACGTACAGAGGCTGGCTGCTTCTTTTCACCTGCACAAGGCAGTTTTATCCATATCCCGCACAGAGAATCACGCACCAATCTCCAATATCCCCTGTCTCTATGCAGGCGCCACCAAATACCTAGCAAAGGTCATAACTGCAGCAGACTGCGGAGAAATCCCCTCCGGCATTCCCATCCTCAGACGAGCCAACCATTGTCTGTATAAGCGCCCATCTTGCCAGGAGCAGAGGTGAGATTCAAACTCAGCTTTTGTGTGCTAGCATGTTTTACTGCTGCACCACCAACACAAATTATTCTTAATTTTTTTTTTTTTTTTTCATCAGATTATGATATGGTGCTAGACATGTGGTACTTGCCAATGAAGAGACATCATCTTCATTCACAGTTCCACTGGGAGAACTAACTGCTCCCTTTAAGATTTTCTGCAAAAAACAGATGAAAATATAATTTGTGGAAAAACATTTCAGTTCTAGATCCGTTTAGTACACTACTACTCAAAAGTGGCTACACCCTGATTACTTTTGATGCAATTTTAGTATTGCAATAAGCAATGCAGGGGCCACTGGCTAATCCCACATGCAATCTGAAGAGAAACACATAGCAAAGATCATTCTCTACTAAAGACAGCACTGGGTTAAAGACAACACCACACTTGTTTTATTCTATGAAGTGAAGCAATGAGATCATAAATAGTTCAAAGCAATTACACGCATTGGTTATTGAGACAGAACACTTACAAAGGGTTAAGAATGCACAGTTCTTATGACAAATGTTACTTCAGAGCATTTTGCGAGTATTACTGTGTACGCAGATACAAAATCATCAAAAAACTATTTAAACTACAGCAGAAAAGAATCCAAAGGTAAAACAATTATGACTATTTGTTGAGATTATTTTTTACAATGATCATTAAACAACAACCAAACATATTAAACATACAAATCTGAAGATTTTGAGAATAAAAAAGATAAAACAAATAAAGCAAATTTACATAAAACAAATATTTAAATAATGCATAATAGCTTCATATCTCTAAACTGCTGCAAGTTCATGTCAAATGATAGAAATCTGAGAACTGTGATAATAAATATTACCACTAGGATTAGGTTTACATAGCTGCCTAAACACAAATTTTACAATCTATGGGAAATACTAATACCAAGAGACAAACTAATCCTATTTTGAGTGTTTTTAAGTTCTACTTTAAATAGACATACAAATTTTCTTTTTGTCTTAACAGAGGAAACATTGTTTACGCATTTCATACCTCCAAAGTCTTCAACTGATGGCTTATAGAAGACTCAATCAATTAAAAATGCCCAATCATTAGTCTTTTCGTACATAAAAAAATGATTCATTTCAAACCTACCAAAACAGTTGTCTGGCAACTTGGTAACAGCCAAGCTCTCTAATTAAAAACAATCCTGAGGGCCAAAAAACAAATTACAAATATTTAACTACAACCCCAAATCAGGAAATGCTGGGACAGGATGAAAAATGCAAACAAAAACGTTGAAATTTTTTTAATTGCAGACAAGATCATTCATGTTCTGTCTGGTTTCTGGTTTTGTCAAGTTTATTTACTTTAGAAGCATTTCTGCATTTCAGGCCTGCAACACATTTCAAACAAATCTGGAACAGGGACAATTTAAGGCTAGTAATAAACTAAAAACTAAAGAATTATGTCATTTCAAAAAGGGGCGGTACGGTGGCTAAGTGGATTGCACTGTCGCCTCACAGCATGAAGGTCCTGGGTTCGATCCTTTCTGGGTCCGGGTCCTTTCTGTGAGGAGTTTGCATGTTCTCCACGTGTCTGCGTGGGTTTCCTCCGGGTGCTCTGGTTTCCTCCCACAGTCCAAAGACATGCAAGTGAGGTGTATTGGAGACACTAAATTGTCCATGACTGTGTTCGATATAACCTTGTGAACTGATGAACCTTGTGTAATGAGTAACTACTGTTTCCTGTCATGAATGTAACCAAAGTGTAAAACATGACGTTAAAATCCTAATAAACAAACAAACATTTTAAACAGGTAATGTCAACAGGTAATTATAACCATGATTTGGAACAAAAAAAGTATCCACTGAGTCTTTAAAGAGCAAAGATTGACAGAGGATCTTCAGTTTGTCAACAAATGTGTGAGAAAATTATTGAATATTAATGTTTAACAACAATGTTCCTCATAGAAAGATTGTACAGCATTTGTATATTTCTCCCTCTACGATGCATAATGGCATAAAAGAGTCAAGGAATCTGCAGGAATTTCAGTGCAGCAAGTAGGGCTGCAGCTAACGATTATTTTTGTAATCAAGTATTCTACCGATTATTCCAGCGATTAATCGAGTAATCGGATAAGAAATACTTTTGCTTCAATAAAGAGCAAAAATAAATACATAATAAGACATGTCTCTTAAAACAAACTGCACAATTTTTATACCTTGTACAGTTTAAAGAAAAAAAATTTGAAAGGCAAAAACAAATAAATTAAAATTACATCTAATTCAAATAACTTTTAAAATGTATACAGGCAACCTGAAACTAAGGCATAAATAATAATAAACAATAATACATAAACATTGCCTTTAATTTGTGCAACTTTCAGAACTAAAGGTTTCAGCTACAGCTCACGCATAACATGAACCTTTAATGTCTTGGCTTTGTGGCATTTGTAGGATGCAAAAGAAAATTTCTGTCAGGATTATATCTGTCAGATGAGGTAGATTTGGCGTTTGTGTGCGTGTACATGTGTGTTTGCCTAAGTCTTTAAAAAAGCATGTGGTGGTTGCAAAGAACAAAAGTTAGCATATCAACAAGACGCTCTGATTGTGTGGATGTTTTACTGAGTTTTCGTTTTTTCAGCTTAAAATGATTTAAAACTTTCTGTCGTTTTCTCTGTCCAGTCTCCTCTGTTCGCCCCTCGCTATTTTCTCTCTCTCTCTCTCTCTCCAGTTTGCAGTCCGCGCTATCAAATCTTAGCTGCTTCCTAAATCGCAATTTTTATACTGAACGCAGGAGCGGCGAGCATGTCCAAATACGAAGTATTTATTAAACTGTACGGTTACCCGGTTTAAGTACTGTTTAAGTATGTGATTTCAGACGCAGCCGTTGGCTTCTTCACGTCACTTACCCACAGCTTGAACGCGTTGTGCAAAAGTCGTCCATGCGAAACACCGTGAGCTGCATATAGTTGTATGGATTAAACAACACTTGCAAAAAAATTTGCATAGATGATTTTTAGTAATCGAATTACTCGAGTTTCTCGAGGAATCGTTTCAGCCCTAGCAGCAAGGACAAGAATGCAGGCCTAAGCTGTACATCTGTGAATACCACTGTGCAAAAAAGAAACCTTATGTTAACATCCAGAAGTGGCATCAATTTCTATGGATGTGGAGGCATCTGAGATGGACTATGAAAGAATGGAAACGTGTACTGTAATTAGGCAAATCAGTATTTCAGCTCTTTTTTTTAAAGAAATGGGCGTTGTGTGCTCCAGACCAAAGACAAAAAAGGAAAGACTCAAAAGGCTGTTATCAGCAACAAGTCCAAAGGCCAGGGTCTGTGATGGTAAATGCAGAATAGTACACCTGAAACATGTCATCACTTGGTATCTTCGGTACTAAAACGTCTTTTACGTGTTATGAGAAGAAATGGCCACATTACAAAGCGGTAAATGCTTTACAGTTTTAGCATTTTAGAAAGTGTTGCAGGCCTGAAATGCAGAAACGGCTGTATAATAACAGATAAAATTAAGTTGGCCAGAGAAAACCCGAAATATCTTCATACTGTCTGTAGTGAAATAAAAGACAAAGTAAATGTAAGAAACACTATTATTTTTTTTTCCCATTTTCCATATTGTCCCAACTTTTTCTGATTTGGGGTCATAGTAGTAACTAAGGAAAAACAAGCAGGGCTAAATTTTAACCCAAATGCTATACTTGGGATAAAATTATAGCTGCTTTATAATGTATTATGATGTACAAAAAAATATTAAATAAAAATGGGGAAAAAAGGACAAACTGGTAAAAGCACCGAAGCAACTGTCAATAAGGGATTAGATGCAATAACTAATGCTGAAATGCTGTTGAGTTATTCAAAAGAGCAAAAAAATTAGAGGACAAACTACAATGGATAAGTAAAAGTAAATAGACACGGGTTAGGTCAACACCCCCAAAGGCAATGCAAAAAGGAAATAGAAGCAGCCGATTTGTTTGGGTTTAGCAGGGCAGCAGATCTGTTTGGGTTTAGCAGGTGGTTGGGTTGGGCAAAGTAATGCAATGTGTGAGAATGGACTCACCGCACTGGGCACCTGGGCCGTTTTGGGTCGTTTTGAATGGTCCAGAGCAAAGACAGTGTATTCAGAGAGTAAAGCAGGCTCTGCTATTATTCCAGCCAGCAGCTGACCAACATCCCACCCCACCCCACAAAAACATCAATGTATTAATGATTGGGTTGGGCAGTGAAGGGAGGTACAGAATGACAGAAAGCAATGACAAAACAGCACCATGAATGAAAGCACAGAAGTAAGAAATAAAAAAATATGGGACAAGAAGATGAAAACTGTCAACCTGTATGAAGGTTTTGATTAGGTGTTGTTCCATATGTCCTGATCCCGTTTATTTAATTGCTTCAGCTTGTTTTGTGGTTCACCCAAATATTGCCATTTTGTGTAAATGTACTGGTTTGAATACATCCACTCTACAATTCCATTTTACAAACTGCAACCAATCATGTTTGAAACAGTTTCATGGGCTATAGTCAGTAAGTCTATATCTTCATAATGAAGCAGGTAAACAGAAACACAGAGGTAGCTGAGCAGAAAAGGTACTGGAAGGTATTGGAAAGTCACAGGTGAAGGCTCCAAATGTGCCAGGCTGCCACTGTTAGAACTTTAAGCAGTCTTTTTGTAAATGCAAATTTACACATTTTTGTAAATTTTGTAAATGCAAATCCACAATGCCAGGTGTACCTAATAAAATGGTCAGTAAATGCATGTACTAGACATTTCAACATTAAACTTTGCAACTTCATTAATGTTCTTAACTAGTTTTTTTTATGTTCTTAACATTCGTGTTTTTCCCTAATTACTTCATTAAAAAGTATTAACACTCAGTATCATATTTTTGATGAAATTTGATCTCAAACTTTAGCTGATGTGTTTATAGAACTGGCTATAAGTGCTCTTTACAAACTACCAAACATTAAGATAAAAATAACTGTGACAATAGCCCTGGGATACTAAAGAATTGCTGTCAGTTAATCTAAAATGCTTGGTAAAGCTACCAAATTAAAATGACAAATATATTCAGCAGTCCTTTTCAACACAAACCACCCTAAAGAAAAACAAATCCACCAGTAACATGGAAAGTCATTAGCAGTGTTGTTATATTCACCTATGTTAACCAGTGTGCCTTTCTAAATTAGCTGCATAGTTTAGCAAACAGCATAGCAGCAATCACATGAGGTATTTTACTAATCCCATTTCCAAAAAAGCTGTGACTCTTTCTGAAAATGCAACAAAGATTGAAATTTAATTTGTTAATTTATTTGAACATTTATTTAACAGACAAAAGACAAAGAAAAGATGTTCAGTGTTTTAATGACAAAATTATATTTGTTAAATTTAAACAACACTGAAAATATCTGGGTCAGAGGCATGTTTACCACAGGGTCACATAACCTTTTCTTTGTTTTTATACTGTTTAATCAAGTGGGAATTGAAGATACTAACTGTTGCAGTTTTGAGAGTGAAATTGTTGATATGCCATACATTTTCAATATCAGACAGATCTGGACTGCAGGCAGGTTAGTCAGGCACACAGACTGTCTAAAATGCCACACTGTTGTAACTCGTACAGAATGCGGCTTGGCATCCTGCTGAAGTAGATATGAAGTTGCGGAGAAAAGAAGTCTTTATGGCAGCATATGTATCTCCAAAATATCAACATAAGCCTCTGCATTAATGGTACCATCAAATTTATGCAGATCATACATGCCATTTGCACTGATGCACATGCTGGTTTTGCAATTTTCTCCTTACCCAGGAGCCCACAGTGTCCTGGTATTAAGCATAAAATGATGTTATAATTATGTTGTCTGAGGGAGTATACCATTTGTAGAATTTCTGTGATTGTTGGGTGGTTGGTTTCTAAAGCTGGTTGGTTCTGCATACTAAGAGTAGTGCTTGAGCTTTCGCTGTGAAAATTGAGATTTGTTTTGGAAGTTTTATTCCTTTCTGTTAATGACCAGTCACTATAGCTGCTGATGTATGTTTGTTTGTCTTTGAGCCATCTGTATATAAAAATGTAGGAATGTAGAAAATGTAGGAAAATCTAATTTCGAGAAATCACTGTTATCTTTTCAGTTGGGTCTCTGATTGCATCAGTGTTCAACTTTATGTCTAGCTTTTTTAGGGCTGACTGAGTTCATAGAGCAAGGGCTTGAATGATGTTGGGTCTGATTTCATTCAGTGGCAGATACTGCGGGTGAAAGACTGTAGGGTATGCTGGATTGCGTTGGTTGGATTTCAGTTTAATAATATATTGTTGAGCTATTTGCAGTCGCCTATTCTTGAGTTATGGTTCATTTGCTTTAAAGCATAGGCTTTGGACAGGGAAGGTTCTAAAAGCTCCTAGAGCTAGCGATATTCCTTGATAGTCGATAGTGTTGAGCATTTGGATATACAATCTAGCTGATTCATAAATGATGCTCCCATAATCAAGCCTGAATCTTATTAGGGCTCTGTATTTCCTTAATAGCAGTTGTTGGTCTGCTCCTCATTTGGTTCTTGCTAGGGCATTTATTATATCCAAGCACAGCATCAGTTATTTAACAGTTTAATATGTATAATATAATTTATAATTATTAAATATATACATTTATAATTTGACAGTTGATATAATATGTTAATATTAATAAATGACTCCAGCCTGAGTAGGCTATCCATTGTAATCCTTCCCTTTTAGAAACCACTCTGGGTTACTATTAGGTGTCTTTCCTTTTTCAGTAGCCAGACAAGGCAGTTGTTGACCATCCTTGCCATTGTTTTACTAAGATAACTAGGCAATGCTACTGGTTGACAGTTTGGATCACTGTGTTTTTTTCCTGGCTTAGGTATTGTTATCTTCCCTGTTACCCTGATTTGATTATAAACTCTGAGGAGAAGAGACAGGGAGTATAAAAGGTGCTTTAGGGACTGGTAATGGATTTGGTCTGGTCCAACTGCTGTATCATTTGATTTCCTTAGGGAGCTTTGAAGTTCCTCCATTAAAAAGTCTTTGTTGTATGGTTCTTAACTGAGTTTTTAGACTGGAAATGTTTTTATATTCTTGCTGCAGTCTGTTTGGAATACATGTATGTGATTCTGTGTAGAAGTGTTTCTTGACCAGCCAACTGATTAAAGCGGGCCTCTCCAACCTCTTGTCTATTTAAAGACTTGGCAAATGTTTTGTGCTGGGAACAGCCGCAGCCACCACTTCGCTCAACCACTAGGATCCCTTTCTCCACAGACACAGGTCACACCTCACAGCAAACATGGAGCCCCATTTGTTTGCCTCTTATGAACAGAATTATGAAAGCTGACATCCTGTACGACCCTGGATCCCCACGGGGTGTCTAACCAGAGAAAACATGTTCACTGTCTTCTGGTCCATCTCAAATGACTTTGGGCCCAAGTCCAGGGGACTGTTAAGTGACAATGATTTTCCATTTTCCAGAAGTACTCCATAGCCCATGTGGCTGTGTCTGTCACACTAGCATGACGGTTTCTCAAACAATACATCCTAAGGTCACACACATTCAGCAGCGGTTTTTGTCTTTGGCCTTTACATAGAGATTTTCCCTGAATTCCTAAATCTCTTCATGATATTATGAACTGTAGATAATGAAAAACCTTGCACTAAGAAGCACTGTCTTCGAACTGACTGAGAATTCTCTCACAAAGTTTGGGAAAAAGTGGTGAGCCAAGACCCATCCTTGCTTGCAAAGACTATTCATTCTTAATGATCTCACCCGTTATCAGTTAAATTGCTATCAGTTGAAACTTCCAGGACAGTGTTAATTGTTGTATAACCAGTCTTATATTGCCTCTGTCACAACTTTTTGAGTGGGTTGCAGGTGTCACATTCTATTGTTTTTTTATATTTACAAAATAAAATTAGGTATATCAATGAAAACACTGAAAATGTTTTCTTTGTACTTGTAATAAAAGTAATAAAAGTTCAAGCATTTTAACAAATTACATTAACAAGTTTTTAGTTTTTATTGCATTTTTACAAAGTGCTCCAAATGGAAATAGGGTTTGTATGTGTTAAGCCTGTTTTTACCACTTGTTGTGAGCATCATGCTACTAGCAGCATGTAAAATGAACAAAACAACAGATTTTCTGTGTAAACACAAAAAAGAAACTTTGAAGTATATGAAGTGCAAATACTAAGAGAATTAAAAGGCCTTACCTCTTTGTCGCTTAAACAGGAAGGTGGGTCTTGGTGCAGGCCAGGTGGTTTACCACGCTTCGCACCTAAACTCATCTAGACAATGACAAATTATATAGCATAACATTATTATACTGGTAGTTATTCAAGTATTATATTAACCATGGTTGTATATTTAAAAAAAAAACAGATAAGTAAACAGAAATAATAAAAAAAATACTAATTAATAAACTAAATCTATATGAAAATTTTTAAAGCATTAAAAATAAAATATTAGCTATTCCACCGCTTCAATTTTAGTCGTTTAAAATACACACAATAAGTACTTTATGAGGTACAGCTATCTGGTATATACCTTTAATATTTTATTAGATACACCTACCATATACAGTGGGGCCAAAAAGTATTTAGTCAGCCACTGATTGTGCAAGTTCTCCTACTTAGAAAGATGAGAGAGGTCTGTAATTTTCATCATAGCTACACTTAAGCTATGAGAGACAAAATGAGAAAAAAAAATCCAGGAAATCACATTGTAGGATTTTTAAAGAATTTATTTGTAAATTATGGTGGAAAATAAGTATATATACTTTGTATACTTTATATACTTTGTAACATAACCTTTGTTGGCATTGACAGAGGTCAAACGTTTCCTTTAAGTCTTCACCAGGTTTGCACACACTGTAGCTGGTATTTTGGCCCATTCCTCCATGCAGATCTCCTCTAGAGCAGTGATGTTTTGGGGCTGTCGCTGGGCAACACGGACTTTCAACTCCCTCCACAAATTTTGTATGGGGTTGAGGTGTGGAGACTGGCTAGGCCACTCCAGGACCCTGAAATGCTTTTTACGGAGCCACTCCTTCGTTGCCCGAGCGGTGTGTTTGGGATCATTGTCATGCTGGAAGACCCAGCCACATTCCATCTTCAATGCTCTCACTGATGGAAGGAGGTTTTGGCTTAAAATCTCACGATACATGGCCCCGTTCATTCTTCCCTTAACACGGATCAGTCGTCCTGTCCCCTTTGCAGAAAAACAGCCCCAAAGCATGATGTTTTCACCCCCATGCTTCACAGTAGGTATGGTGTTCTTGGGATGCAACTCAGCATTCTTCTTCCTCCAAACACGACGAGTTGAGTTTTTACCAAAACGTTCCATTTTGGTTTCATCTGACCACATGATATTCTCCCAATCCTCTTCTGGATCATCCATATGCTCTCTGGCAAACTTCAGACGGGCCTGGACATGTACTGGCTTAAGCAGGGGGACACGCCTGGCACTGCAGGATTTGAGTCCCTCTCGGCGTAGTGTGTTACTGATGGTAGCCTTTGTTACTTTGGTCCCAGCTCTCTGCAGGTCATTCATCAGGTCCCTCCGTGTAGTTCTGGGATTTTTGCTCACCGTTCTCATGATCATTTTGACCCCACGGGATGAGATCTTGCGTGGGGCCCCAGATCGAGGGAGATTATCTATGGGTCTTGTATGTCTTCCATTTTCTTACAATTGCTCCCACAGTTGATTTATTCACACCAACCTGCTTGCCTATTGTAGATTCACTCTTCCCAGCCTGGTGCAGGTCTACACTGAAAATTACAGACCTCTCTCATCTTTCTAAGTAGAACTTGCACAATCAGTGGCTGACTAAATACTTTTTGGCCCCACTGTAGGTGAAATTTGTGGGTATACTGATTGTAGCCCATTTGTTGCTCTGTACAATTTTCCATCCCCCTGTATCCCATTTAACAATCAAAAGTGCCTCATAGAACCACCACTGAACAGGAGTGGTTGACCATGCTCGGCTCTGCAATGACTGCAATGTTACATGTTGTATGTGTTATTTTTGTTTGAGTGTGTATCAGATGCATCAACGTTGTCATGTCTCAGTGAAGCAGAGAAGGTTGCAGTCCCAAATGTCTCTCTGGAACTTGATCCTGGCCTGGAGGTCATCAAGCTTGTTTTCTGGATGTTGGCTAACAGGAAGCTATGCAGGGGGCTTGGTGTTAGCCAGTTCAGTTTCCTTAGGGGCAACCACTTTATTTAACTCAGAGTTAAATATGGTGAAAGGTGAGTGAATTGTAGATTAATAAAAATAAGAACATCAGTTAAGGTTTTTTGTGTAATGTAGAAACTGAAATGATTGCTTTGCAGTTTAATGCTTATTGTTCATGCTGATGTTCCTGCTGTTTTGGAGGGTCATCCTGTGATTTTTTTTGACAGCTGGCTTTTCTCTTACCTTCCTTATCATTACTCCAATAGCATGTTTTAAAATATCACTGAAAATTTGCAGTTTCATGGGGTCGCCACTTTTTTTATCAAACCAAATGTTTAAGACATTTGTTATGGCTCATTAACATCAATTTTAAATTGTTTAATAGTTTTGTGTGAAAGATTTTCACAGTGAAAGCAGGTGCATTTTGCAATTAATTTAAAATTAATCTAAAAAAAAAAAACCTTTAAACTAACAAAACAACACTATAATAAACTAAAAGTAATTTATGACTTACTTAAAGTAAATTATGTGTGACGCCCACGACAAACAAATTTGCTTATAAGAAGCTCTGCACTGAGCAGCCATCTGGGAAGCAGACTATTCGAAGCAAAGTAGCATGACGTATATTTACATTTAGCTTCAGTTTGAGCTTTGGTTTAATGGTGCACTGAATAAAACTTAATCATTTGATCATCCAAGCTATATATAGTCGGTATCTTAAACGTAAACCAAAGTCATTAAAATGGGTTACGTAAAAGTCTAAATTAAAAGACAGTGTAACTGGTCGAAAGAAAATGAATTATAGCTTTGCATACAAGGAAACGCCTATTTAAACACTGAACTCTTAGCCCAGCTGTTGCAAGCCAAGCTGTGAAATCAGTTAATAATGAACGCAATACGGTGATAAGAATTATCTAACAAATTGCCAAATAATTGTATATTGTAACACGGGGCTGGGGCTGTGACAGTTCAGTACAATTTGACAGGCATTTTCTGAGTTTTAGGCCTAATAACACTTCAAAACACAACCTTGATTTTTAAATGTCACCTGTCAGACAAGATTCCCAAATCAAAACACTGCCAGCCTCACTAGTCATTATTTTGTATAAACATCATTGAAAAGTGAACTCGACAAGATGATCAGAATAGGACAATAGTATCAGAATAGAATATTATGTCATATACGTTTACTGTAAATACTTCGTAAACTGGCTAATCAGAGAGTAGAAACTGAGTGTGCGCTACTCAGCTAAACTCACTACTAACCTGGGCCTGTTGTGGTGAAAGGACATTCTTTTGTGGTAACTGTTCCTCATTAATTTTCTGCTTCAGTTTCTTAAACATGACTGCGCGTAGTAGGTGTCCCTACCAAAAGCTGTTTTTATAAATGTCTTATTGTTCGAAGCAGCATCCAAAAATACATACGCACTGAGTCGCTCTGCGTTATCGTATTTCATATCGCAGGTGAGCGAAACACTGCGCAGGCGCGGCCTACGTGGAGCAAAACATCCCGGCAACCCGACATCTCTACGGCAGCCCGACAGGCTCAAACAAATTCAAGCAAACGTAGCTTGATTAAAGAGGCGGCGACAACAGTACGATAAAGCATAATATTTTACTATAGTGTTTCAGTAAAAGTACTACAGTATTTTATTATGTATTAATTCATTTTCAGGACTAGCTTCATTCGGGTCAGGGGCACAGTGGGTCCTGAGACACCCGGGTGCACCAGGCTCAAACCAGTAAGGCCACCTAAAAAAACAAAACGAATCAGTGCACCACACACTGATCGATTCACTACATCTACACGCGACGTAAAGTAGCTAATCCACCTACTGCCATATTTTAGTGAGGTAAGAAAGTCGATGCAGTTAGAGTACAACGCGGCAAAAGTTTATTATAAAACGGATAGTTCCGGTCCTAAAATCTGATTGGCTGAGCCGCGTTCGAAGCCGTTGTAAAATCCCCGATAAACGCACACCTAGGACCACCTCACATCATCCCATATTAATACGCCACTGAATAGAAAAAGTTAATGTTATTTTCGCCCTCATGTTGCCTAGCAACACTGTTAATCGAACTATTTTGCGTCGCGGAAGAATGCTTTATTGTAAGTTTATACACAATAAATACATTTATGAATTAAACATTGTTGTATTTATTATATTTTATGTTGGCCGCCGTTTTATAAAAGCAATAAGCCACTCGAGACCGTGCATTACTGTTATGATTTTAGCACGGGGAAAGAAGTTTTAGGCACTCCGCTTCGCGTCGTGCCAAAAACGTCATCCCTGTGCTAAAATCACAGTAATGCACAGCCTCTCGTTGCTTATTGCTTTAACAGTGGCCGAAGTGGTGGGTTTTGTACCCCGTGTGCTGTGCAACATTCATGCTTGGAGACGAACTCTATTTAAAGATATGCTTAATTTGTAATATCTGGTCTAAATATGTTTAGGTCATTAGTATGCTAATCAGCAGCATCAATACAGAAATAATAAACCATGCTATATACAGTGTATCACAAAAGTGAGTACACCCCTCACATTTCTGCAGATATTTAAGTATATCTTTTCATGGGACAACACTGACAAAATGACACTTTGACACAATGAAAAGTAGTCTGTGTGCAGCTTATATAACAGTGTAAATTTATTCTTCCCTCAAAATAACTCAATATACAGCCATTAATGTCTAAACCACCGGCAACAAAAATGAGTACACCCCTAAGAGACTACACCCCTAAATGTCCAAATTGAGCACTGCTTGTCATTTTCCCTCCAAAATGTCATGTGATTTGTTAGTGTTACTAGGTCTCAGGTGTGCATAGGGAGCAGGTGTGTTCAATTTAGTAGTACAGCTCTCACACTCTCTCATACTGGTCACTGAAAGTTCCAACATGGCACCTCATGGCAAATAACTCTCTGAGGATCTTAAAAGACGAATTGTTGCGCTACATGAAGATGGCCAAGGCTACAAGAAGATTGCCAACACCCTGAAACTGAGCTGCAGCACAGTGGCCAAGATCATCCAGCGTTTTAAAAGAGCAGGGTCCACTCAGAACAGACCTCGCGTTGGTCGTCCAAAGAAGCTGAGTGAACGTGCTCAGCGTCACATCCAACTGCTGTCTTTGAAAGATAGGCGCAGGAGTGCTGTCAGCATTGCTGCAGAGATTGAAAAGGTGGGGGGTCAGCCTGTCAGTGCTCAGACCATACGCCGCACACTACATCAAATTGGTCTGCATGGCTGTCACCCCAGAAGGAAGCCTCTTCTGAAGTCTCTACACAAGAAAGCCCGCAAACAGTTTGCTGAAGACATGTCAACAAAGGACATGGATTACTGGAACCATGTCCTATGGTCTGATGAGACCAAGATTAATTTGTTTGGTTCAGATGGTCTCAAGCATGTGTGGCGGCAATCAGGTGAGGAGTACAAAGATAAGTGTGTCATGCCTACAGTCAAGCATGGTGGTGGGAATGCCATGGTCTGGGGCTGCATGAGTGCAGCAGGTGTTGGGGAGTTACATTTCATTGAGGGACACATGAACTCCAATATGTACTGTGAAATACTGAAGCAGAGCATGATCCCCTCCCTCCGGAAACTGGGTCGCAGGGCAGTGTTCCAGCATGATAATGACCCCAAACACACCTCTAAGACGACCACTGCTTTATTGAAGAGGCTGAGGGTAAAGGTGATGGACTGGCCAAGCATGTCTCCAGACCTAAACCCAATAGAACATCTTTGGGGCATCCTCAAGCGGAAGGTGGAGGAGCGCAAAGTCTCGAATATCCGCCAGCTCCGTGATGTCGTCATGGAGGAGTGGAAAAGCATTCCAGTGGAAACCTGTGAAGCTCTGGTAAACTCCATGCCCAGGAGAGTTAAGGCAAATAATGGGAAATAATGGTGGCCACACAAAATATTGACACTTCAGGAACTTTCACTAAGGGGTGTACTCACTTTTGTTGCCGGTGGTTTAGACATTAATGGCTGTATATTGAGTTATTTTGAGGGAAGAATAAATTTACACTGTTATATAAGCTGCACACAGACTACTTTTCATTGTGTCAAAGTGTCATTTTGTCAGTGTTGTCCCATGAAAAGATATACTTAAATATCTGCAGAAATGTGAGGGGTGTACTCACTTTTGTGTATCACAAAAGTGAGTACACCCCTCACATTTCTGCAAATATTTCATTATATCTTTTCATGGGACAACACTATAGACATGAAACTTGGATTTAACTTAGAGTAGTCAGTGTACAGCTTGTATAGCAGTGTAGATTTACTGTCTTCTGAAAATAACTCAACACACAGCCATTAATGTCTAAATAGCTGGCAACATAAGTGAGTACACCCCACAGTGAACATGTCTAAATTGTGTCCAAATTGTGCCCAAATGTGTCGTTGTCCCTCCCTGGTGTCATGTGTCAAGGTCCCAGGTGTAAATGGGGAGCAGGGCTGTTAAATTTGGTGTTTTGGGTACAATTCTCTCATACTGGCCACTGGATATTCAACATGGCACCTCATGGCAAAGAACTCTCTGAGGATGTGAGAAATAGAATTGTTGCTCTCCACAAAGATGGCCTGGGCTATAAGAAGATTGCTAACACCCTGAAACTGAGCTACAGCATGGTGGCCAAGGTCATACAGCGGTTTTCCAGGACAGGTTCCACTCGGAACAGGCTTCGCCAGGGTCGACCAAAGAAGTTGAGTCCACGTGTTCGGCGTCATATCCAGAGGTTGGCTTTAAAAAATAGACACATGAGTGCTGCCAGCATTGCTGCAGAGGTTGAAGACGTGGGAGGTCAGCCTGTCAGTGCTCAGACCATACGCCGCACACTGCATCAACTCGGTCTGCATGGTCGTCATCCCAGAAGGAAGCTGACGCACAAGAAAGCCCGCAAACAGTTTGCTGAAAACAAGCAGTCCAAGAACATGGATTACTGGAATGCCCTGTGGTCTGATGAGACCAAGATAAACTTGTTTGGCTCAGATGGTGTCCAGCATGTGTGGCGGCACCCTGGTGAGAAGTACCAAGACAACTGTATCTTGCCTACAGTCAAGCATGGTGGTGGTAGCATCATGGTCTTGGGCTGCATGAGTGCTGCTGGCACTGGGGAGCTGCAGTTCATTGAGGGAAACATGAATTCCAACATGTACTGTGACATTCTGAAACAGAGCATGATCCCCTCCCTTCGAAAACTGGGCCTCATGGCAGTTTTCCAACAGGATAACGACCCCAAACACAACCTCCAAGATGACAACTGCCTTGCTGAGGAAGCTGAAGGTAAAGGTGATGGACTAAACCCAATTGAGCACCTGTGGCGCATCCTCAAGTGGAAGGTGGAGGAGTTCAAGGTGTCTAACATCCACCAGCTCCATGATGTTATCATGGAGGAGTGGAAGAGGATTCCAGTAGCAACCTGTGCAGCTCTGGTGAATTCCATGCCCAGGAGGGTTAAGGCAGTGCTGGATAATAATGGTGATCACACAAAATATTGACACTTTGGGCACAATTTGGACATGTTCACTGTGGGGTGTACTCACTTATGTTGCCAGCCATTTAGACATTAATGGCTGTGTGTTGAGTTATTTTCAGAAGACAGTAAATCTACACTGCTATACAAGTTGTACACTGACTACTCTAAGTTATATCCAAGTTTCATGTCTATAGTGTTGTCCCATGAAAAGATATAATGAAATATTTGCAGAAATGTGAGGGGTGTACTCACTTTTGTGATACACTGTATATATATATATATGTATGTATATATACATATGTATACATCGATCAGCCATAACAATTGTTTCTCCTTGTTTCTACAGTCACTGTCCATTTTATCAGCTCCACTTACCACTTTGTAGTTCTACAATTATACAATTACTGACTGTAGTCCATCTGTTTCTCTACATACCTTTTTAGCCTGCTTTCACCCTGTTCTTTAATGGTCAGGACCCCCACAGGACCACAACAGAGCACATATTATTTAGGTGGTGGATCATTCTCAGCACTGCAGTGACACTGGCATGGTGGTGGTGTGTTAGTGTGTGTTATGCTGGTATGGGTGGATGAGACACAGCAGCGCTGCTGGAGTTTTTAAATACAATGTCCACTCTATTAGACACTCCTACCTAGTTGGTCCACCTTGTAGATGTGAAGTCAGAGACGATTGCTCATCTATTGCTGCTGTTTTGAGTTGGTCATCTTCTAGACCTTCATCAGTGGTCACAAGGCGCTGCCCATGGGGTGCTGTTGGCTGGATATTTTTGATTGGTGGACTATTCTCAGTCCAGCAGTGACAGTGTGGTGTTTAAAAACTCCATGAGCGCTGCTGTGTCTTATCCACTCAAACCAGCACAACACACACTAACACACCACCACCATGTCACTGCAGCGCTGAGAATAACCCACCACCCAAATAATACCTACTCTGTAGTGGTCCTGGGAGAGTCAGAACAGCATGAAAGGGGGCTAACAAAGCATGCAGAGAAACAGATGGAGTACAGTCAGTAATTGTAGAACTACAAAGGGCTTCTATATGGTAAGTGGAGCTGATGACAATATGTGTAGAAACAAGTAGGTGGTTTTAATGTTATGGCTGATCGGTGTATGTACAGTGGGGCCAAAAAGTATTTAGTCAGCCACTGATTGTGCAAGTTCTCCTACTTAGAACGATGAGAGAGGTCTGTAATTTTCATCACAGGTACACTTCAACTATGAGAGACAAAATGAGAAAAAAAAATCCAGGAAATCACATTGTAGGATTTTTAAAGAATTTATTTGTAAATTATGGTGGAAAATAAGTATTTGGTCACCCACAAACAAGCAAGATTTCTGGCTCTCACAGACCTGTAACTTCTTCTTTATAAAGCTCTTCTGTCCTCCACTCGTTACCTGTACGTATTAATGGCACCTGTTTGACCTCGTTATCTGTATAAAAGACACCTGTCCACAGCCTCAAACAGTCAGACTCCAAACTCAACCATGGCCAAGACCAAAGAGCTGTCGAAGGACACCAGGAAGAAAATTGTAGACCTGCACCAGGCTGGGAAGAGTGAATCTACAATAGGCAAGCAGGTTGGTGTGAATAAATCAACTGTGGGAGCAATTGTAAGAAAATGGAAGACATACAAGATCATAGATAATCTCCCTCGATCTGGGGCCCCACGCAAGATCTCATCCCGTGGGGTCAAAATGATCATGAGAACGGTGAGCAAAAATCCCAGAACTACACGGAGGGACCTGATGAATGACCTGCAGAGAGCTGGGACCAAAGTAACAAAGGCTACCATCAGTAACACACTACGCCGAGAGGGACTCAAATCCTGCAGTGCCAGGCGTGTCCCCCTGCTTAAGCCAGTACATGTCCAGGCCCGTCTGAAGTTTGCCAGAGAGCATATGGATGATCCAGAAGAGGATTGGGAGAATATCATGTGGTCAGATGAAACCAAAATGGAACTTTTTGGTAAAAACTCAACTCGTCGTGTTTGGAAGAAGAAGAATGCTGAGTTGCATCCCAAGAACACCATACCTACTGTGAAGCATGGGGGTGGAAACATCATGCTTTGGGGCTGTTTTTCTGCAAAGGGACAGGACAACTGATCCGTGTTAAGGGAAGAATGAACGGGGCCATGTATCGTGAGATTTTAAGCCAAAACCTCCTTCCATCAGTGAGAGCATTGAAGATGGAATGTGGCTGGGTCTTCCAGCATGACAATGATCCCAAACACACCGCTCGGGCAACGAAGGAGTGGCTCCGTAAAAAGCATTTCAAGGTCCTGGAGTGGCCTAGCTCCAGACCTCAACCCCATAGAAAATTTGTGGAGGGAGTTGAAAGTCCGTGTTGCCCAGCGACAGCCCCAAAACATCACTGCTCTAGAGGAGATCTGCATGGAGGAATGGGCCAAAATACCAGCTACAGTGTGTGCAAACCTGGTGAAGACTTAAAGGAAACGTTTGACCTTTGTCATTGCCAACAAAGGTTATGTTACAAAGTATTGAGTTGAACTTTTGTTATTGACCAAATACTTATTTTCCACCGTAATTTACAAATAAATTCTTTAAAAATCATACAATGTGATTTCCTGGATTTATTTTTCTCATTTTGTCTCTCATAGTTTAAGTGTACCTATGATGAAAATTACAGACCTCTCTCATCTTTCTATTTGAAGTATAATAAGTATGTATAATTTTAATATAATCACATGGTAATTAGATTGTGTTGATAATGTGCATTTTTTTTAAAAATTATTATGCATAATGCAGATCACAGAAATAATGTTAAGAAAACAATGTTTTTGTTTTTAATTAGTTTTCCTTCGGATAACCGTAGATTATGATAGGTTTAGCTGTCCAGTGAACTGTCACGCAGCCAGAGCATGCAAGATTGTGGATAATAAAAAGGTTCTATGTATATATATATATATATATATATATATATATATACAGTGTATCACAAAAGTGAGTACACCCCTCACATTTCTGCAAATATTTTATTATATCTTTTCATGGGACAACACTATAGACATGAAACTTGGATATAACTTAGAGTAGTCAGTGTACAACTTGTATAGCAGTGTAGATTTACTGTCTTCTGAAAATAACTCAACACACAGCCATTAATGTCTAAATAGCTGGCAACATAAGTGAGTACACCCCACAGTGAACATGTCCAAATTGTGCCCAAAGTGTCAATATTTTGTGTGACCACCATTATTATCCAGCACTGCCTTAACCCTCCTGGGCATGGAATTCACCAGAGCTGCACAGGTTGCTACTGGAATCCTCTTCCACTCCTCCATGATGACATCACGGAGCTGGTGGATGTTAGACACCTTGAACTCCTCCACCTTCCACTTGAGGATGCGCCACAGGTGCTCAATTGGGTTTAGTCCATCACCTTTATCTTCAGCTTCCTCAGCAAGGCAGTTGTCATCTTGGAGGTTGTGTTTGGGGTCGTTATCCTGTTGGAAAACTGCCATGAGGCCCAGTTTTCGAAGGGAGGGGATCATGCTCTGTTTCAGAATGTCACAGTACATGTTGGAATTCATGTTTCCCTCAATGAACTGCAGCTCCCCAGTGCCAGCAACACTCATGCAGCCCAAGACCATGATGCTACCACCACCATGCTTGACTGTAGGCAAGATACAGTTGTCTTGGTACTTCTCACCAGGGCGCCGCCACACATGCTGGACACCATCTGAGCCAAACAAGTTTATCTTGGTCTCGTCAGACCACAGGGCATTCCAGTAATCCATGTTCTTGGACTGCTTGTCTTCAGCAAACTGTTTGCGGGCTTTCTTGTGCGTCAGCTTCCTTCTGGGATGACGACCATGCAGACCGAGTTGATGCAGTGTGCGGCGTATGGTCTGAGCACTGACAGGCTGACCTCCCACGTCTTCAACCTCTGCAGCAATGCTGGCAGCACTCATGTGTCTATTTTTTAAAGCCAACCTCTGGATATGACGCCGAACACGTGGACTCAACTTCTTTGGTCGACCCTGGCGAAGCCTGTTCCGAGTGGAACCTGTCCTGGAAAACCGCTGTATGACCTTGGCCACCATGCTGTAGCTCAGTTTCAGGGTGTTAGCAATCTTCTTATAGCCCAGGCCATCTTTGTGGAGAGCAACAATTCTATTTCTCACATCCTCAGAGAGTTCTTTGCCATGAGGTGCCATGTTGAATATCCAGTGGCCAGTATGAGAGAATTGTACCCAAAACACCAAATTTAACAGCCCTGCTCCCCATTTACACCTGGGACCTTGACACATGACACCAGGGAGGGACAACGACACATTTGGGCACAATTTGGACATGTTCACTGTGGGGTGTACTCACTTATGTTGTCAGCTATTTAGACATTAATGGCTGTGTGTTGAGTTATTTTCAGAAGACAGTAAATCTACACTGCTATACAAGCTGTACACTGACTACTTTAAGTTATATCCAAGTTTCATGTCTATAGTGTTGTCCCATGAAAAGATATAATGAAATATTTGCAGAAATGTGAGGGGTGTACTCACTTTTGTGATACACTGTATATATATACAGGGTTGGACAAAATAACTGAAACACCTGTCATTTTAGTGTGGGAGATTTCATGGCTAAATTGGACCAGTCTGGTGGCCAATCTTCATTAATTACACATTGCACCAGTAAGAGCAGAGTGTGAAGGTTCAATTAGCAGGGTAAGAGCACAGTTTTGCTCAAACAATTGCAATGCACACAACATTATGGGTGACATACCAGAGTTCAAAAGAGGACAAATTGTTGGTGCACGTCTTGCTGGCGCATCTGTGACCAAGACAGCAAGTCTTTGTGATGTATCAAGAGCCACGGTATCCAGGGTAATGTCAGCATACCACCAAGAAGGACAAACCACATCCAACAGGATTAACTGTGGACGCAAGAGGAAGCTGTCTGAAAGGGATGTTCGGGTGCTAACCCGGATTGTATCCAAAAAACATAAAACCACGGCTGCCCAAATCACGGCAGAATTAAATGTGCACCTCAACTCTCCTGTTTCCACCAGAACTGTCCGTCGGGAGCTCCACAGGGTCAATATACACGGCCGGGCTGCTATAGCCAAACCTTTGGTCACTCGTGCCAATGCCAAACGTCGGTTTCAATGGTGCAAGGAGCGCAAATCTTGGGCTGTGGACAATGTGAAACATGTATTGTTCTCTGATGAGTCCACCTTTACTGTTTTCCCCACATCCGGGAGAGTTACGGTGTGGAGAAGCCCCAAAGAAGCGTACCACCCAGACTGTTGCATGCCCAGAGTGAAGCATGGGGGTGGATCAGTGATGGTTTGGGCTGCCATATCATGGCATTCCCTTGGCCCAATACTTGTGCTAGATGGGCGCGTCACTGCCAAGGACTACCGAACCATTCTGGAGGACCATGTGCATCCAATGGTTCAAACATTGTATCCTGAAGGCGGTGCCGTGTATCAGGATGACAATGCACCAATACACACAGCAAGACTGGTGAAAGATTGGTTTGATGAACATGAAAGTGAAGTTGAACATCTCCCATGGCCTGCACAGTCACCAGATCTAAATATTATTGAGCCACTTTGGGGTGTTTTGGAGAAGCGAGTCAGGAAACGTTTTCCTCCACCAGCATCACGTAGTGACCTGGCCACTATCCTGCAAGAAGAATGGCTTAAAATCCCTCTGACCACTGTGCAGGACTTGTATATGTCATTTCCAAGACCAATTGACGCTGTATTGGCCGCAAAAGGAGGCCCTACACCATACTAATAAATTATTGTGGTCTAAAACCAGGTGTTTCAGTTATTTTGTCCAACCCCTGTATATCCTAACAACCTCATATAAATCTTATAAATGTCTAAAAACAACCATATATAAACACTATACACACTGCCGTACTGAATACAACTCTCACACTGTCACTTTAACCATCTTGTTATTTGTTGCTGCTTAGTCTTGCTGCTATACTTTTTGCAATTATGCACTTTAGATCAACATAAGCTGCTGCAGTTTTCTGTGCTATACTTAAAAATTTAAATACTTTTTACTTTTTTTTAGTTTCTTGGTTTATTTTATTTTTATACTTAGTTTATTCGTATTTCATTCTTGTCGCACACACCGGGGCTTGGGTAACTGTATTTCATTCTATCATGTACGTTGTTGAATGACAATAAAGCTGAGTCTGAGTCTAAATCTGAATTTCACTTAAGTAAAAGATTAAAGTATCTGATGTTTAATCAGATACTTCTGATCAAAAGTTACTTTCTGATATTAAATAAGCTTAAGTATTGAAAGTAGAAGTACAAATATATGCTGTTAATAAAATGTACTGTATATTAACAGTTGAAATTAAATTGACCAGACAAAACATAAAATGTCTTGGGTTTATCTACAATGGAATAAGAGTCAATGTAAATGTAAGAAACACTGCACCTTTTTTTTATTTAGATTTTTTATATTTGGGTGATTTGGGTTGTACATTCAAGTCATAGATATTTCCTAATAACCTATAACCACTGAATTTTGGCAAAATTAATGGCACATCCACGATGAGTCATGTGATGGCACGTCCACAAAACACAGCAGAGCGGGGAGGGGAGGAGCAAATTGTGCATGTAAGATGCAAGAGGAGCGCTGTTTGTACAGACATGGTTGCTTGCAGTCTGTCACACAGCTCACATCATTTAGCAACCACATTTTTGCCATTTGTAGCAACGAGTAACGAATTTGCTAAGAGCATATGTATTAGAGTAAAAGTACAGTTTATTTAGGAAATGTGGTGGAGTGAAAGTAAAAGTTGGTAAAAAGTTTAAAAAGTCAAGTAAAGTACAGATACTCCAAAAAATACTTAAGTAAAGTAAGGAAGTATTATTGCTTGTTACATTACACCACTGGAAATAATTATACAATTTATAATTATATTAATTAATTATATAAATAATTCTATATTGTATAAAATTAAATAATTGTACATATATACATAATTATTTATATGTATGTACAGTATATACAGTATATAATTTTACAAACACTGTGGCAACTGGCCGGTTCAACATTATAATAAGCACGGGGGCATTCCCCTGCATGAATGATCTTTCGTGGGAGACTGGCATCCCATGATGCCCTGCAGCCGATGCATTTTTAAGGGTTAAAAAGGGTTTAATGTTTGAAATAGTGTGGGGAACGTCATGTAAATAGTTATATTCCAAAGGCCTAAGTGCATGGCGCATTTTGTGTTCATTTTTATGTTAATTTTATAAGTTATCATTTTTGGTTTTTGCTTTGTGTTAGGTGTGGGGGGCCTGTTCTGTGCATGTTTGGATATAGCGGGAGTGGTCTGTGTATTAAGATTGAGCCTCTTCTTTGGGCAGAAATGTCTTGTTCTTTCTTGCGCTATTGGTGTCAGAAGTCGGGTTATCTGCGGACCGAAGAAGTGGCAAAGCTGACCGGCGAGATAGAGCTGCTCCTGAGGGCGAAGCCATAAGAAGGACCAGATCGACAGCACTCTGCGGCAGCAAGGCACCGAGGGCATTGCCTACCCAGTTTTGCCTGCCATGGGCTGCTGGAGCAAGCCGCCTCGAAGCGGTTCATTCTGCCGGCAGAAAGGGATGCCAGCAGCGGGAGAAAAAGCCCAATCACAGACGAGGGCATGTACAACAGCGGAGGAAGACGCCCAATCATGGACAGGCGGCATGTGCAGCAACGAAAGAAGTCACCCAGTTGCAGACAAGAGCAATAACAGCGGTGAAGGAGGATGCCCAATCGTAGATGACGGGCCGTAATCCACATGTGAAAATTATGATAATTATCATGTTTGGTATAATTGGTTAATGATACACCTGACTAAAATCCTACAAAATCTCTGACAAGTGTACCTAGACTAATTGAGGCTGTTTTGATGGCAAAGGGTGGTCACAACAAATATTCATTTTAGATTTCTTATTTGTTCATTCACTTTGCATTTTGTTAACTGACAAAAACAAACTATTAACACTGACCGTACATGAAGGAAAAATGTCGGACTCAGTTTTATCTAATTTTGGGAAGGGATTAGAAATGACTTTGGGAATAGAACACAAATTACCCCCTGCCAAATCATTACAAAATTAGGGATTAGGGATACTCCGCTAACAGGAAGCGCACAAACAATACCGATTCCTACACCTTGGAGCAAAACATCACTACCACAATAGCTACAACAATAGCTTTCTGGGGAAAGGGTAGTACCTTATCCAGAATTGGTGACTGGACAGCACCCGTATCCCGAAAGATAGATATGCGCTGTTTGTCTAAAGCACCTAGGAGGGAAACATATCCAGTAAAGGTGAAGGGTTTAAATGTAGGTTCTATTTCACCTTACTGAAGGTTTACTAGCTGTGTCCATGGAACTGATGGTGTTTACTTTCCTAATGGTTTGCACCCGCTCATTCTTTTTTCTTTTTAAAGCACGACCATCAAATGACCAGGCCCATAACAGTAAAAACACGACCTCAGGGCTGAATGATTAACCTTTGAAATATTTTGCTTCACACACAAATACACCTGTTGTACCTGGGATCCTTTCTTAGACACAGGTCTTCCAACATGGTTTTATGCGTAAGCACAAACTCGTCAGCAAGCGTTGATGACAGTGTTGTTACTTTCTGCTCATATAGATCACGGGCAAACTCCACAAACGTCAGATCTGAGCGCTTCTCAGCATCTCTAAATTTCTGCCAATATGCTTTCGGCACCAGTTCATACGCTCTTAATACCGCTGCTTTCACAATCTCATAGTCCATACTCTCAACAAGCGATAAAGCAGAGCAAACCTCCTGAGCCTTACTGACTAACTTGCATTGGAGGAACAAAGCCCATAAGCTCCTTGGCCAATATAAAGTAATAGCTATTCTCCTGAATATAGGAAAATAAGCATCCACCTCATTCTCTTTGAACTGAGAAACCAGACCAACGTGCCTTCTCACATCAGTGCTTCTGGACAATATCAGGGAAGGGGCGCCTTCTTCGGGATCCTGGACCTGATAGGTCACCACTTTGTCAGTTAAACTTGGTGCGATCTTCACTGCGCAAATTTCCAACTCCCTGAAATGGATCTCTTACTCAGTATCCAATTCCATTCTCCATATCACCAACCTCAACTCCATTTTAACCAGTCTGGCTTTTTCCTTTTCTTCCGCCTCCATATGCAACCGTACTAAGCGCAGTCTGTACTGGGCATCGTCTGATGCCCTAGAAGACCCAAGTAGCAAGCAAGTAAGTCAAACATAGGCAAGGTTTGTTTACTCTGAGGTGAAGCCACAGCTTTATCGGCTATAGAAGTTTGCAGCTCCATCTCCCTAGACCCCACCACAGCTCCGCCACAGCTTTTAATTGCAAAGCATTTAACTCCAGCAACCTGTCAACAACTAACTGCCTAATGTCTTTTTTTTTAAACATTTGTTTAGAAACGCAGAGTTCAAAATGCTTTGCTATTTCACATAAATCATCCTTCTTACACAGCTCTAATTGCTCTATGGTAGGGCAACAAACAAAATCTTCAAGTTTAAAAATTACTTACTTCTCGTTCTTTCTCTTTTTCTCTCTCTCTCTCACTCTACCCCACCCACAAAACAAAAGGTGAAAATGAAATAACTAATATCAATGGGGTAAAAATATATATATATATATGAAAAAGTTGATTTATTTCAGTAATTCCATTCAAAAAGTGAAACTTGTATATTATATTCATTCATTACACACAGACTGATATATTTCAAATGTTTATTTCTTTTAATGTTGATGATTATAACTGACAACTAATAAAAACCCCAAATTCAGTATCTCAGAAAATTTGAATATTACTTAAGACCAATACAAAAAAAGGATTTTTAGAAATGTTGGCCAACTGAAAAGTATGAACATGAAAAGTATGAGCATGTACAGCACTCAATACTTAGTTGGGGCTCCTTTTGCCTGGATTACTGCAGCAATGCGGCGTGGCATGGAGTCGATCAGTCTGTGGCACTGCTCAGCTCTTCTGAATGCTCTCATAGTGGCCTTCAGCTCTTCTGAATTGTTGGGTCTGGCGTATCGCATCTTCCTCTTCACAATACCCCATAGATTTTCTATGGGGTTAAGGTCAGGCGAGTTTGCTGGCCAATTAAGAACAGGGATACCATGGTCCTTAAACCAGGTACTGGTAGCTTTGGCACTGTGTGCAGGTGCCAAGTCCTGTTGGAAAATGAAATCTGCATCTCCATAAAGTTGGTCAGCAGCAGGAAGCATGAAGTGCTCTAAAACTTCCTGGTAGACGGCTGCGTTGACCTTGGACCTCAGAAAACACAGTGGACCAACACCAGCAGATGACATGGCACTCCAAACCATCACTGACTGTGGAAACTTTACACTGGACCTCAAGCAATGTGGATTCTGTGCCTCTCCTCTCTTCCTCCAGACCCTGGGACCTTGATTTCCAAAGGTAATGCAAAATTTACTTTCATCAGAGAACATAAATTTGGACCACTCAGCAGTCCTTTTTTGTCTTTAGCCCAGGCGAGATGCTTCTGACGCTGTCTCTTGTTCAAGAGTGGCTTGACACAAGGAATGCGACAGCTGAAACCCATGTCTTGCATACGTCTGTGCGTGGTGGTTCTTGAAGCACTTACTCCAGCTGCAGTCCACTCTTTGTGAATCTCCCCCACATTTTTGAATGGGTTTTGTTTCGCAATCCTCTCCAGGGTGCGGTTATCCCTATTGCTTGTACACTTTTTTCTACCACATCTTTTCCTTCCCTTCGCCTCTCTATTAATGTGCTTGGACACAGAGCTCTGTGAACAGCCAGCCTCTTTAGCAATGACCTTTTGTGTCTTGCCCTCCTTGTGCAAGGTGTCAATGGTCGTCTTTTGGACAACTGTCAAGTCAGCAGTCTTCCCCATGATTGTGTAGCCTACAGAACTAGACTGAGAGACCATTTAAAGGCCTTTGCAGGTGTTTTGAGTTAATTAGCTGATTAGAGTGTGGCACCAGGTGCCTTCAATATTGTACCTTGTCACAATATTCTAATTTTCTGAGATACTGAATTTGGGGTTTTCATTAGTTGTCAGTTATAATCATCAACATTAAAAGAAATAAACTTTTGAAATATATCAGTCTGTGTGTAATGAATGAATATAATATACAAGTTTTACTTTTTGAATGGAATTACTGAAATAAATCAACTTTTTCATGATATTCTAATTTTATGACCAGCACCAGTATATATATATATATATATATACAGTACATACAGTAAAGCCCGAAATTATTCATACCCCTGGCAAATTCTGACTTAAAGTTACTTTTATTTAACCAGCAATTTTTTTTTGACCGGAAATGACACAGGCGTGTCCCAGAAGATAAGACGATGTACAAGAGGCATCATTGTGGAAAAAAATATTTCTCAGCTTTTATTTACATTTGAACAAAAAGTGGCATGTCCAAAATTATTTATACCCTTTGCTGTCACAGTCTATGGGAAAATCGAAAGTTCTATACCATTCCAAATAGTCCAAGCTGTTCTAAAGCATCCTAATTACCCTGATTCATTGGGAACAGCTGTTTTAATCAACTCAACAGGTGAAAAACAGCAGCTCTCTGCAGTTGGTTTGTGGACAGTCATGGCTTAGACAAAGGAGCTCACTAAGGACCTGCGGCTGCGCATTGTGGCTGCTCACAAGTCCGGAAAGGGCTATAAGGCCATTTCTAAATGTTTTCAAGTTCCAGTGGCTACAGTGCAAAGTATTATTAAAAAATACAAGATGTTCCGCACTGTGGAAAATCTCAGAGGACGTGGTCGGAAGCCAAAAGTGGCACCTGTGCTGGCCAGGAGGATAGTGAGAGAGGTGAAAGAATGCAAGGATCACCACCAAGGCCATCCTGGTGAATCTGGCCTCTGCTGGTGGCAACGTCTCAAGGCAGACAGTCCAACGGACACTGCACACTGCTGGGTTCCACCGACGCAGACCAAGTAGGACGCCACTGCTCCAGAAATGGCACACAAAAATTGAATTGTTTGGCCACAATGATGTATCCTTCATTTGGCGTAAAAAAGAAGAAGTCTTCAACCCTAAGAACACCATCCCCACTGTCAAACATGGTGGTGGGAACCTAATGATTTGGGGGTGTTTTTCAGCCCCATTGTTTTTCTACAATGATGCCTCTTGTACATCATCTTATTATCTTCTGGGAGACGCCTGTGTCATTTCCGGTCAAAAAAAATGCTGGTTGAATAAAAGTAACTTTAAGTCAAAATTAGCCCGCTGGAGGAGGTCACTTTGTAGGGCTCTGGCAGTGTTCCTCCTGTTCCTACTTGCACAAAGGAGCAGATACTGGTCCTGCTGCTGGGTTGAGGCCCTTCTATGGCCCTGTCCTGCTCTCCTCGTGTAACGGCTGATCGTTGCACAATCTTGATGAAAAATCTTGATGCACAATGTGTATAGATATTAATTCAAATACGGTCAGTTGTCAACAAGAAACATAACATTAGTGAAAACCTGACCCATCCTGCCTTCACGCTTATCAAATTTCATTGAACATACACTCGGAATTAGGAGATTGAGTCAATGATTGGTTACAAATCATTAAGTATACAAGTTCTCAAAAATAGGTACAACTCAATTGCTTCAGAAACACCTTCTGAAGCAATTGAGTTGTACCTATTTTGGGGGTGGGTGGGTGGGTGTAGGTAGTTCTCTTCCATAATATAACAAGACAAAGTGAAGACTGTCTCATCGCAAGGGTAGGGACCTCTTTGTAGACATTCTTCTCTACAAGTATCAATTGCTTGTTGGGATACAGGATTTATGTGATCTCTTGCCCCAAAAAGTCGTGGAAGGGTGTACATCATATACGGACGTCCATGTGGTGCAACTGCATTCCTGTAAGGTCGAATTTTATGGGCATTCCACAAATGCACGAGTTTCTGCAACTCTTCCTACACAAAACAAAAAATATTTTTAATAGCATCTCTCTCTCTCTCTTTCTCTCTCGCTTTCACACACACACACACACACACACACACACACACACACACACAAAGTTAAATAGATGCTCACCTCAATGATATTTAAACAAGTAAACAGTATTAACTGTTTGTCAAGAAAATTACTTTTGGATTGCTGTTAGTTGTGTAGGCATGAAGCCAAATAACCATTCTTGAAAAGCCATCGATAGCGCCATTAATGCAGATACCAAAGGGTTTCAATTTATCATATGAGTCCACGTGCCATGTGAAGTTAGGACCGGGATTCCGGTAAAGTCTGCGACGGAGGCGATTTCTGCGTCTCAGCTCGACCCCCTGTGGATCAAAAATTTTTAATAACAGCCTGATCGTGTCTTGCGTGACAACATACCCAGCTTGCAGACATTTAAGATGATGTAGCTTGTAACCGTGCAGCTTGCCGTGACGATCAAGATTCTCTGTTAGGAATAATGCAATGTCCAAGATATCTGACCGGTTTTTACGTCTGTATAAAGACTGAGATTTAAGAATCCTTCGCAGTGTTCTTATAAAAATACCGTCTATGCTGCTCAGTGACACCAAAATTTCACTGTGGCTTAAGCCAGGCATGAAATAAAATTTGATTAGTTCACTCAACTGCGCCATTTAAGGTTAATCAACTCCACAAACGACCACAGACTTATTTCCTCTGATTGTAATATACGCTGTTTTAACAGATCTTTTTCTCATTATAAAGACATCCTTTTCTTGTTTTAACGACATCCTTTTCTCGTTATAACGACATCCTTTTCTCGTTAAAACGACATCCTTTCTCGTTAAAACGACATCCTTTCTCGTTAAAACGACATCCTTTCTCGTTATAACGACATACTGACGGTATTTTTTGGTATCTGTGTGGCAGCAATACGCTTCCATAGGAAATATATAGCAAACGCTGATATATATAAATTGAAACTTGATATATATACATTGTGCCAAGTGTAAAGTTTGGTGGAGGGGGGATTATGGTGTGGAGTTGTTTTTCAGGAGCTAGGCTCGGCCCCTTAGTTCCAGTGAAAGGAACACTTAATGCTTCAGCATACCAATTTCATGCTCCCAACTTTGTGGGAACAGATTGGGGATGGCCCCTTCCTGTTCCAACATGACTGCGCACCAGTGCACAAAGCAAGGTCCATAATGACATGGATGAGCAAGTTTGGTGTGGAAGAACTTGACTGGCCTGCACAGAATCCTGACAACAACCCGATAGAACACCTTTGGGATGAATTAGAGCGGAGACTGCGAGCCAGGTCTTCTCGTCCAACATCAGTGTCTGACCTCACAAATGCGCTTCTGGAAGAATGCTCAAAAATTCCTATAAACACACTCCTAAACCTTGTGGAAAGCCTTCCCAGAAGAGTTGAAGCTGTTACAGCTGCAAAAGGTGGGCCCACATCATATTAAACCCTATGGATTAAGAATGGGATGTCACTCAAGTTCATATGCATGTAAAGACAGACGAGCGAATACTTTTGGCAATAGTGTTTATATATACAGTGTATCACAAAAGTGAGTACACCCCTCACATTTCTGCAGATATTTAAGTATATCTTTTCATGGGACAACACTGACAAAATGACACTTTGACACAATGAAAAGTAGTCTGTGTGCAGCTTATATAACAGTGTAAATTTATTCTTCCCTCAAAATAACTCAATATACAGCCATTAATGTCTAAACCACCGGCAACAAAAGTGAGTACACCCCTTAGTGAAAGTTCCTGAAGTGTCAATATTTTGTGTGGCCACCATTATTTCCCAGAACTGCCTTAACTCTCCTGGGCATGGAGTTTACCAGAGCTTCACAGGTTTCCACTGGAATGCTTTTCCACTCCTGCATGACGACATCACGGAGCTGGCGGATATTCGAGACTTTGCGCTCCTCCACCTTCCGCTTAAGTATGCCCCAAAGATGTTCTATTGGGTTTAGGTCTGGAGACATGCTTGGCCAGTCCATCACCTTTACCCTCAGCCTCTTCAATAAAGCAGTGGTCGTCTTAGAGGTGTGTTTGGGGTCATTATCATGCTGGAACACTGCCCTGCGACCCAGTTTCCGGAGGGAGGGGATCATGCTCTGCTTCAGTATTTCACAGTACATATTGGAGTTCATGTGTCCCTCAATGAAATGTAACTCCCCAACACCTGCTGCACTCATGCAGCCCCAGACCATGGCATTCCAACCACCATGCTTGACTTGCCGCCACACATGCTTGAGATTATCTGAACCAAACAAATTAATCTTGGTCTCATCAGACCATAGGACTTGGTTCCAGTAATCCATGTCCTTTGTTGACATGTCTTCAGCAAACTGTTTGCAGGCTTTCTTGTGTAGAGACTTCAGAAGAGGCTTCCTTCTGGGGTGACAGCCATGCAGACCAATTTGATGTAGTGTGCGGCGTATGGTCTGAGCACTGACAGGCTGACCCCCCACCTTTTCAATCTCTGCAGCAATGCTGACAGCACTCCTGCGCCTATCTTTCAAAGACAGCAGTTGGATGTGACGCTGAGCACGTTCACTCAGCTTCTTTGGACGACCAACGCGAGGTCTGTTCTGAGTGGACCCTGCTCTTTAAAAACGCTGGATGATCTTGGCCACTGTGCTGCAGCTCAGTTTCAGGGTGTTGGCAATCTTCTTGTAGCCTTGGCCATCTTCATGTAGCGCAACAATTCGTCTTTTAAGATCCTCAGAGAGTTCTTTGCCATGTTGGAACTTTCAGTGACCAGTATGAGAGTGTGAGAGCTGTACTACTAAATTGAACACACCTGCTCCCTATGCACACCTGAGACCTAGTAACACTAACGAGTCACATGACATTTTGGAGGGAAAATGACAAGCAGTGCTCAATTTGGACATTTAGGGGTGTAGTCTCTTAGAGGTGTACTCACTTTTGTTGCCGGTGGTTTAGACATTAATGGCTGTATATTGAGTTATTTTGAGGGAAGAATAAATTTACACTGTTATATAAGCTGCACACAGACTACTTTTCATTGTGTCAAAGTGTCATTTTGTCAGTGTTGTCCCATGAAAAGATATACTTAAATATCTGCAGAAATGTGAGGGGTGTACTCACTTTTGTGATACACTGTATATATATATATGGCAAGCCATACAGGAAATACATAGCAAACGCTGATATATATAAATTGAAACTTGATATATATAAATTGAAACTTGATATATATAAATTGAAACCTGATATATATAAATTGAAACCTGATATATATAAATTGAAACTTGGTATATATAAATTGAAACTCGATATATATATATATATATATATATATATATATATATATATATATATATATATATATATATATATACAGTGTATCACAAAAGTGAGTACACCCCTCACATTTCTGCAAATATTTCATTATATCTTTTCATGGGACAACACTATAGACATGAAACTTGGATATAACTTAAAGTAGTCAGTGTACAGCTTGTATAGCAGTGTAGATTTACTGTCTTCTGAAAATAACTCAACACACAGCCATTAATGTCTAAATAGCTGGCAACATAAGTGAGTACACCCCACAGTGAACATGTCCAAATTGTGCCCAAATGTGTCGTTGTCCCTCCCTGGTGTCATGTGTCAAGGTCCCAGGTGTAAATAGGGAGCAGGGCTGTTAAATTTGGTGTTTTGGGTACAATTCTCTCATACTGGCCACTGGATATTCAACATGGCACCTCATGGCAAAGAACTCTCTGAGGATGTGAGAAATAGAATTGTTGCTCTCCACAAAGATGGCCTGGGCTATAAGAAGATTGCTAACACCCTGAAACTGAGCTACAGCATGGTGGCCAAGGTCATACAGCGGTTTTCCAGGACAGGTTCCACATGGAACAGGCTTCGCCAGGGTCGACCAAAGAAGTTGAGTCCACGTGTTCGGCGTCATATCCAGAGGTTGGCTTTAAAAAATAGACACATGAGTGCTGCCAGCATTGCTGCAGAGGTTGAAGACGTGGGAGGTCAGCCTGTCAGTGCTCAGACCATACGCCGCACACTGCATCAACTCGGTCTGCATGGTCGTCATCCCAGAAGGAAGCTGACGCACAAGAAAGCCAGCAAACAGTTTGCTGAAGACAAGCAGTCCAAGAACATGGATTACTGGAATGCCCTGTGGTCTGACGAGACCAAGATAAACTTGTTTGGTTTAGATGGTGTCCAGCATGTGTGGCGGCGCCCTGGTGAGAAGTACCAAGACAACTGTATCTTGCCTACAGAGCATCATGGTGGTGGTAGCATCATGGTCTTGGGCTGCATGAGTGTTGCTGGCACTGGGGAGCTGCAGTTCATTGAGGGAAACATGAATTCCAACATGTACTGTGACATTCTGAAACAGAGCATGATCCCCTCCCTTCGAAAACTGGGCCTCATTGCAGTTTTCCAAAAGGATAACGACCACAAACACAACCTCCAAGATGACAACTGCCTTGCTGAGGAAGCTGAAGGTAAAGGTGATGGACTAAACCCAATTGAGCACCTGTGGCGCATCCTCAAGTGGAAGGTGGAGGAGTTCAAGGTGTCTAACATCCACCAGCTCCGTGATGTCATCATGGAGGAGTGGAAGAGGATTCCAGTAGCAACCTGTGCAGCTCTGGTGAATTCCATGCCCAGGAGGGTTAAGGCAGTGCTGGATAATAATGGTGGTCACACAAAATATTGACACTTTGGGCACAATTTGGACATGTTCACTGTGGGGTGTACTCACTTATGTTGCCAGCCATTTAGACATTAATGGCTGTGTGTTGAGTTATTTTCAGAAGACAGTAGATCTACACTGCTATACAAGTTGTACACTGACTACTCTAAGTTATATCCAAGTTTCATGTCTATAATGTTGTCCCATGAAAAGATATAATAAAATATTTGCAGAAATGTGAGGGGTGTACTCACTTTTGTGATACACTGTATATATATACAGTGAGGAAAATAAGTATTTGATCCCCTGCTGATTTTGTAAGTTTACCCCCTTACAAGGACTTGAACAGTCTATAATTTTTATAGAAGGTTTATTTTAACATAGAGAGATAGAATATCAACAAAAAATCCAGAAAAAAACATTAAATAAAGGTTATAAATTAATTTGGATTTAATTAAGGGAAATAAGTATTTATAATACTATGCAGCATCTGCACACACACAGTTAATATTTAATATTTAAAGCAAAAATGTAAATTCACTTTACAAGAGAGCAAAGATTTATTTTTTATTTTTTTTTATTTTAGAGTGTAAATAATTTTTCTGTGTAAATAATTTTAATTACTTGTATTAATACTACTATTGTCTTTCTTCTTCTACTGCTGCTACTCTATTGGAGAGATGCCACTCGAAATTTCATTGTACTTGTGTATAGTGACAATAAAGATTCTATTCTATTCTATTCTATTTGATCCCCTACCAACCAGCAAGAATTCTGACCCCCACAGACCGGTTATGTGCACAAAAGGCACACAAATTAGTCCTGTCCCTGTATAAAAGACTCCTGTTACAGAATCAGTTTCTTCCATTCAAATCTCTCGACCACCATGGGCAAGACCAAAGAGCTATCAAAGTACATCAGGGACAAGATTGTAGACCTGCACAAGGCTGGAATGGGCTACAACACCATCAGCAAGAAGCTTGGTGAGAAAGAGACCACTGTTGGTGCGATAATTCGAAAATGGAAGAAATACAATGTCACAGTCAATCGACCTCGCTCTGGAGCTCCATGCAAGATCTCACCTGGTGGGGTAAGAATGATTCTGAGAAAGGTGAGCTCAGTCCAGAATTACATGGGAGGAGCTTGTCAATGATCTCAAGGGAGCTGGGAGCACAGAATTCTTGCTGGTTGGTAGGGCATCAAATACTTATTTCTCTTAATTAAATACAAATTAATTTTTAACCTTTTTTTAATGTTTTTTTTCTGGATTTTTTGTTGATATTCTGTCTCTCTGTTAAAATAAACCTTCCATAAAAATTATAGACTGTTCAAGTCTTTGTAAGGGGGTAAACTTACAAAATCAGCAGGGGATCAAATACTTATTTTCCCCACTGTATATATATATATAAAATGAAACTTGATGTATATAAAATGAAATTTTATATATATATATGGAATGAAAACTACCCCCAAGCGCAATGCAAAAGGGTTTGTGTACCTTTGGTCGTGAATTTTTCACTTCAAATCCCAAAATTGAAAAGGTTTTAGTTTTCAGTTTCGTTTCAAATAACAAACAAACACACATTGATAGTAATAACGTGACGACATGATCTGACCCCTGTTCTGATTTTTGTGTATAAAACTAACATGACAACGTTACAATGTCCAGTATGAAAATCGCTTCCCCACGTTGTTTATTTTTTTGCAGATAGAGCAAATATGTGCACGTCACAAATACAAACACAAAAGTCAGGACAACAGGACGCGAAATTTGGAGTAATGTAATAACAAACTTGAGTGAAGTGTCTATTTGGTAGTGTACAGACCACTCTTTGAAGATCAATAATATTAATAAATCAAATTGTTATCAAGTGCCACCCATACAGTCATGAAGAACACTTACTCTAGTACTCATGGTGTGATTTTGGGACAATTTTACTGTAGAAATTAGGAGTAATGTAATAACAAACTTGAGTGAAGTGTCTATTTGGTGGTGTACAGACCACTCTTTGAAGATCAATAAAATTAATAAATCAAATTGTTATCAAGTTCCACCCATACAGTCAAAGAACACTTACTCTAGTACTCATGATGTGATTTTGGGACAATTTTACTGTAGGAATTTGAAATAATGGCATGGCAAACTTATGTAAAATGTCAATTCGGTTGTGTTTACATTTAAAGTCCAATAAAATTAACAAATCAAATTGTTATCAAATGCCACCCATACTTACATAAAGAACACTTACTCTAGTACATATCTTGTGATTCAGGGATTTTTTTACTGTAGAAATTTGGAGTAATGTGATAACAAACTTGAGTGAAGTGTCTATTTGGTAGTGTACAGACCACTATTTGAAGATTAATCAAATTAAAAAATCAAATTGTTATCATGTTCCACCCAAACATTCATAAACAACACTTACTCTAGTACACATCTTCTGATTTTGGGACAATTTTACTGTAGGAATTTGAAATTATGGGATGGCAAACCTATGTAAAATGTCAATTTGGTTGTGTACAGACCACTATTTGAAGATCAATAAAATTAGCAAATCAAATTGTTTTCAAATTACACTGCTGTGATCATGAAGAATACCTACTCTATTACTTATGTTGTATTTTTTTCACACTTTTACTGTAGAAATTTGGAGTAATGCAATGGCAAACATACATAAAGTGTCTATTCGGTTGTGTTAAGATCAATTAAAACAAGCAATTTGTTATCAAATGCCACTTCAACATTTATAAAGAGCACTTACTCTAGTACTTATTTTGTGATTTTGGGACAATTTTACTGTAGGAATCTGGTTTAATGTGTGGCAAACTTATGTAAAGTGTAAAATTACACCAAAAGAACCACGATGAAAACTTATTGTAGTGCTCATGTGTTGATTTTCAGAGAATTTTACCCTAGGAATGTGGAGTAATCGGATGGCAAACTTATGTAAAGTTTGTGTTAAGACCACATTTTGAAGATCAATAAAATAAGCAAATCAAATTGTTATTAAATGCCACCACTACATTCATAAAGAACATTTACTCTTGTATTTATGTTGAGATATTGAGACAATTTACTGTAGGAATTTAGAGTGACAGGATGGCAAATCTTCATAAAGTGTGTATTCGGTGTTGTTGAAACCACCTTCTGAAATCCAATTAAAAGCAAATCAAATTGTTATCAAATGAGACCACTATGATCAAAAAGAGCACTTACCCTAGTAAGATCAATAAAATAAGCAAATCAAATTGTTATTAAATACCACCCTTACATTCATGAAGAACACTTACTCTAGTACTCATGTTGTGATTTTAAGACAATTTTACTGCTGAAATTTGGAGTAATGGCATCACAAACTTGCATAATTGGTTTTGTATAGACCTGGGGCGGCACGGTGGCTTAGTGGGTAGCACTGTCGCCTCACAACAAGAAGGTCCTGGGTTCAATCCCCAGGTGGGGCGGTCCGGGTCCTTTCTGTGCGGAGTTTGCATGTTCTCCCCGTGTCCGCATGGGTTTCCTCCGGGTACTCCGGTTTCCTCCCACAGTCCAAAAACATGCCACAAGGTTAATTGGAAACACTGAATTGTCCTATAGATACCTAGCCGCTAGATGCACTAGTGCATTGTAGTGCCGGTCCCAAGCCCGGATAAATTAGGGAGGGTTGTGTCAGGAAGGGCATCCGGCGTAAAAATTGTGCCAAATCAATGAGCGATCATGAGGATGACTCGCTGTGGCGACCCCTGAAAAAGGGAAAAAAAGCCGAAAGAAGAAGAAGAAGGTTTTGTATAGACCTGGGGGTCCAAAGTGTTAATTATCTGAACATGGTGATCAAGCATTAACAAATAATGAAGTAATTTTAATACTACATGCTTTTAATAATATATTACTTAAAGTAATACGTGTGTAAATAATAAATGAATTATTTATTCTTGTAACAAAAAAAAAACGTTGACATTCAAGTATTAATGTAACATTGTCAGTTACTAATTACAAGTTTGCCATTATATCAAATTTCTACAGTAAAATGATCCCAAAGTCTAAACATATAAGTACTGGACTAAGTGTACTTCATGAATCTAGAGGTGGCATTTGAAAAACATTTGATTTTCTTTTTGTTAGGTATTAACATTTCTTAGGTAGTTTCTCTAATTTACTGAAAGTCCTGTCCCTTAAATTAGACTAGACTAGAACTTAACCAGGAGAAGAATCATCCGTTGAATCTCGTACGAGGAAAGCACTCAGACCAGACACCAAAGTCAAAGTATGAATGCCTTAGTTTATTGAAAGAAAACAGAGTTTTTATAAAGACCAGAAAAGTATGTGTGTGTGTGTGAGAGAGAGAGAAAGTGTCTAAATATGTGTGTGTGTGTGTGTGTGTGTAGGCTAAACTACATTAGAAGGTTTTAGAGAGAAGGACAGTTTTGATCAACAAGAACAAAATTAGCCAAAACAACCTTCAAACTGCATTCTCAGCTCATCAGCTCATAAGCGATGAGAAGAGCAGAAATACTAGTCATACCATAAGTATATCGACATAAGTGTAACTAAGATCTAACAGTTCCCCTCTTTCAGGCCAAAAAATGCCTGACCTAAATAAAACAATTATCATGGGATCTGGGGACAAGATTCATCATAGAATTCTGTACACAACGTAAAATGCACGGTCCAAAAAGCAGAACACATAAGACAACAAGGAAAAATTGAATAATGGATGACAAAATCCATGGTCCCCAGCCTCCAAGCAGATCTACAAACCATTGATACCATGAGTCATCTGCAGGAGTTGGCACAGAAATACTGTCCCTCATATGTTGGATTATGTCAGAAATATTCTGATAGTAATTAGGGACCAGAAAACAACAGGAGGAATTAAGAACCTTACATACACTTCCTTTTTCAGCTAAAAGCAGATCTAAGGCCAATCTATTTAGCAGGACTGCTTGTCTGAGAGAGGACATTTCCTCATTAATAAGACTCAGAGCTTTTTCAGTTTGATTTGCCAACTCTTGCCATGCAGAGTTCCAGCAAATTTACCTGAAGCATGACGTAGCCTGATCCACCCTGTGGCTGCGATCGTAACATTTACTACACATGAGGTATAACCCAAAAAACGACGTACATAGTTTTTTCCACCAAGAGTGATTCTGCCTGGTGAAGCACACAAACATACAGACCCTTGGACAGGCTTCACATGGAAGAGTCCAGTAAATGTGTGTAAACTGGGCAGGTCTAAACACTCCATTTGGGTGCGTTTAAAGGTTTCAAAATCAGTGATACTAGAAACATTATCTAGGGTTAAAAGAAACGCAACTTCTTGAGGCACCAGACAGGTGTCAAACTCTAACTGATATAATTTCAAAAAAGATGAATTTAGTGGAACAGGTTCCCAGTCTTGGGAAAAGGCATGGCATACAAAACACGAAGCATTAAAATGAGAGGATTGGTGAACCTGCAAGGACAGAGAACATGCAGTGTTGCCCTTACATTTATTCAGATAATTGTGTTCCTGAGGCAACACAGATCTTCGAGTACGTGTCTCAGCACAGACTGTAACAGACAAATAGCTTGTCTGGTCAGGAATACAAAGGTAGAAGCCCCTATCAGCAAAACATAACCATAGGACCACAATCATACAAGTGACCAAAGCTAGCAAACACACTGGTTTTCTGACCTCACACGGCGAAAAATGTCTAATAGTAGCATCCATGGCTTCTTATGTACACTAAAGAAATGTATTAAAACCTTCAGCTAAATGTGCTATGTGTATGCACTAAAATGTAAGAGAAGTAAATAATTATTCAAACAATGTAGCAATGTTTAAATCAACATCATGTGAATCAGTATTCTTGTCTTGTTTCTTAACAGCAAGCGCAGCTCGTCCTGCAGGCTGAGTTGGGCACGGAGGTGCCGTAGTTGAGTCAGTTGGGCATTTCTTGAGACGTGATGCGTGGATCCACTGTGGTTGCGAATCCGTCAGAACTCCACTCCTTGTGACAGCCAGAATTGTTGTGGGTTTTCCATAGGCAGCATCACCAACCTTCCTAGGATTCAAAGATTTCACCAAAACAAGATCACCAGGCTGAAATGGGTGTGTGGGTTTTTCTGAGGGCAGAGGGAGAGAAACAGAGACTTTAGCAAAAATTTCACTCAATTTCTCAATTAACGCAGCCGCATAGTCTGAAATCGCCATCTCCAGGTCACCTGAGGAGTGAAATTGGTTAGTACCCTTCACCCACGGACAAGGAAATGGTTTCCCAAAAATCACCTCAAAAGGAGAGAGTTTTGTAGTTGCACTGGGGGTCATCCTAATTTCTGCCAACACAGCTGGCAGTAGATCAACCCACTTTTTTCCAGTTTCCATCATTGCCTTAGTTAATCTCTCTTTGAGGGTCCGATTCATTCTTTCTACCACACCTGATGATTGTGGATGATAAGGAATATGAAAATGCCAATTAACCTGCAAGTACTTACACAGTTTTTGAGTAACTCTGGAAGTAAACGGTGTACCTTGATCACTGTCAATACACTCAGGAAGACCATACCTGGGGAAGATCTCCTGGGCCAAAATCTTGACCACAGTTTCGGCCTTTTCAGTAGCTGTTGGGAAGGCTTCAACCCATTTCGAAAATCTATCTACTACAACCAGCAGATATTTTATACGATCACAAGGTGGCATATGTGTAAAGTCAATCTGTAGGTGTGTAAAAGGTTGCTCAGGTGGTGGCAAGGAATCATGTTTGCTGCCTGCAGTGGTGTTATTTACTCTAGCACAGATTAAACATGAGTTAAGTAAAAGTGCTACTGTAGAGCTAACTGCATGAATACAAAAATGCTTTTCAATCATCTGTACCACCCCCCTCTTTGAAACGTGAGACACACCATGAAAGTGTCGAACGAGAAACGGAAGAACGGAAGATGGGAGGGCTGCACGATGTTGAGAATCACGAACAATGCCATCCTCACTTGGTAAACAGCCATGTTTAGCCCAATGAGAAAGGTCAGCTTGAGAAGGATGAGCTTGTAAGTATGAGATGTCTACTAAATGTGAAAGCAGAGGATGGTCCATGCAGGTGAGACTATCAGATGAAAAAGACAAATTATCAGGGACTAGCAGCCCCTGGGCCGCCTGTTTGGCTGCCATGTCAGCCAGGGCATTACCTTTGGCTATAGTAGAGTCAGATGGGTCATGACCTTTAACTTTAACCACAGCAAGTTGAGAAGGCAAAGTGCAGGCTTGAATAAGATCAGAAACCAATTGAGAATTGGAAATGGGCTTACCATCTGCAGAAACAAAGCCTCTGGCAGACCAGATTTTTCCAAAATCATGAGCCACACCAAATACATATCTGGAATCAGTGTAAATAGTAACAGGTTGCCCTGAAAAAATAGTGCAAGCACGAGTGAGTGCAACCAATTCAGCTGCTTGAGCTGATTTGTAAGGAAGGGAGGAAGCCTCAACCACAATATTTGGCAGCTTACACACAGCATATCCACAAAGAAAAGTGGAATCATTAGGTTTTGAACAAGAACCATCAACAAACACATGCGTCCCCTCTTGCAGAGGAGTAGGAGACAAGTCAGGTCTGATGCTAGAAGACTCATGAATGGACGCCAAGCAATCATGATCAGTATCCACTTCACTGCCAGATTGCTGCAATAGCTCTTGAAGCAGTCGAGCAGGAGAAGTGGCTGAGGACAGCGATTTGATGGTGAGGTTCTCAGTGGAACAGAGGATGACTTAATAGCCTGATCTACGTTGAGCTGTCATGTGCTGTGTCTGTATGTTGTGTAGGATGTGTATGACCTGGTGAGGTGTGTGCAGGATCAGTGGATGTGAAAGGACAATTTTCTGAGCATCCTGCACCATCATAGCGCAGGCTGCAGTAGCACGAAGGCAAGCAGGCATACCTTGTACTACTCTATCCAATAATTTGGACAGATAAGCCACAGGCCTTAAACCTGGTCCACCATGCTCTTGCGCAAGCACAGCGGAAACAGATGATCCATTTTCGCAGACATAGAGGTGGAATGGTAGGTCATACCTGGGTAATCCAAGAGCTGGTGCTGAACAGAGAGCTGACTTAAGAGCTTGGAATGCTGCTGTTTTCTCTGAAGTCCACTCAACCTTAGCTGTCAGATCGGTAGAAGAACATCCTTCTCGCAGAATTCGGTCGAAATGAGATACATCGCTGATATACTGCCTACAGTAATTGACAAGTCCCAGAAAGCTTAGCATGGCTTTAACAGTCTTTGGCTTGGGAATGTTGCTAATAACAGTCTTTCTGGCGTTAGACAAACTCCTACAGCCTTTGTTCAGGGTGAAACCCAAATACTGTACAGTGTCTTTGCAATACTGTAGTTTATGCAGTGATACCTTAAATCCACATTGTGCGAGGTGACGTAGCAGCAGAAGAGAAGCATGGCGACAGATGTCCTCAGTCTTAGCAGCAACCAACAAGTCATCAGCATAAGTGATGAGTGTAGAACCCTGGGGTAAGACCAGACCCTCCAACACATGTCTGACTACAGCAGAAAAAACTGCTGGACTATCAACAAAACAATGTCCCAAAAACACACTATGAGTACTAGAGTAAGTGCCAAATAGACACTTTACTCAAGTTTGTTATCACATTAATTCAAATTTGTACAGTAAAATTGTCCCAAAATCACACCATGAGTACTAGACTAAGTGTTCTTCATGTTTGTATGGGTGGAAGTTGATAACAATTTGATTTGTTAATTTTATTGGACTTTAAATGTAGTGTAAACACACCCGAATTGACATTTTACATAAGTTTGCCATGCCATTATTTTAAATTCCTACAGTAAAAATGTCCCAAAATCACATCATGAGTACTTGAGTAAGTGTTCTTCATGTGTGTATGGGTGCAAGTTGATAACAATTTGATTTGTTAATTTTATTCGACTTTAAATGTAGTGTAAATACAACCGAATTGACATTTTACATAAGTTTGCCATGCCATTATTTTAAGTTCCTACAGTAAAAATGTCCCAAAAACACACTATGAGTACTAGAGTAAGTGCACTTCATGACAGTATGGGTGCCACTTGATAACAATTTGATTACTTAATTTTATTGATCTTCAAAGAGTGGTCTGTACACTACCAAATAGACACTTTACTCAAGTTTGTTATCACATTACTCCAAATTCCTAGAGTAAAAATGTCCCAAAATCACACCATGAGTACTAGAGTAAGTGTTCTCTATGAATGTGTGGGTGGAACTTGATAACAATTTGATTAGTTAATTTTATTGATCTTCAAAAAGTGGTCTGTACACTACCAAATAAACACATTACTCAAGTTTGTTATCACATTAATTCAAATTTGTACAGTAAAATTGTCCCAAAATCACACTATGTGTACTAGTGTAAGTGTTCTTCATGACTGGATGGGTGGAACTTCATAACAATTTGATTTGTCAATTTTATTGATCTTCAAAAAGTGGTCTGTAAACAACCAAATTGACATTTTACATAAGTTTGCCATTCCATTATTTTAAATTCCTGCAGTAAAATTGTCCCAAAATCACATCATGAGTACTAGAGTAAGAGTTCTTCATGACTGTATGGGTGGCACTTGATAACAATTTGATTTATTAATTTTATTGGACTTTAAATGTAAACACAACCAAATTGACATTTTACATAAGTTTGCCATGCCATTATTTCAAATTCCTACAGTAAAATTGTCCCAAAATCACAATGTGAGTACTAGAGTAAGTTTTCCTTATGACTGTATGGATGGCACTTGATAACAAGTTTGCCATGCCATTATTTCAAATTCCTACAGTAAAATTGTCCCAAAATCACACCATGAGTACTAGAGTAAGTGTTCTTCATGTGTGTATGGGTGCAAGTTGATAACAATTTGATTTGTTAATTTTATTCGACTTTAAATGTAGTGTAAATACAACCGAATTGACATTTTACATAAGTTTGCCATGCCATTATTTCAAATTCCTACAGTAAAAATGTCCCAAAATCACATCATGAGTACTAGAGTAAGTGTTCTTCATGTTTGTATGGGTGCAAGTTGATAACAATTTGATTTGTTAATTTTATTCGGCTTTAAATGTAGTGTAAACACAACCGAATTGACATTTTACATAAGTTTGCCATCCCATTATTTTAAATTCCTACAGTAAAATTGTCTCAAAATCACACCATGAGTACTAGACTAAGTGTTCTTCATGTTTGTATGGGTGGAAGTTGATAACAATTTGATTTGTTAATTTTATTCGACTTTAAATGTAGTGTAAATACAACCGAATTGACATTTTACGTAAGTTTGCCATGCCATTATTTCAAATTCCTACAGTAAAAATGTCCCAAAATCACATCATGAGTACTAGAGTAAGTGTTCTTCATGATTGTATGGGTGCAAGTTGATAACAATTTGATTTGTTAATTTTATTCGACTTTAAATGTAGTGTAAACACAACCGAATTGACATTTTACATAAGTTTGCCATGCCATTATTTCAAATTCCTACAGTAAAAATTTACCAAAATCACATCATGAGTACTAGAGTAAGTGTTCTTCTTGACTGTATGGGTGGCACTTATTAACAATTTGATTTGTTAATTTTATTGATCTTCAAAAAGTGGTCTGTACACTACCAAATTCACATTTTACATAAGTTTGCCATGCCATTATTTCAAATTCCTACAGTAAAATTGTCCCAAAATCACACTATGAGTACTAGAGTAAGAGTTCTTTATGACTCTATTGGTGGAACTTGATAACAATTTGATTTGTTAATTTTATTGATCTTCAAAGAGTGGTCTGTACACTACCAAATAGACACTTTACTCAAATTTATCACATTACTCCAAATTTCTACAGTAAAATTGTTCCAATTTTACATAAGTTTGCCATGCCATTATTTCAAATTCCTACAGTAAAATTGTCCCAAAATCACATCATGAGTACTAGAGTAAGTGTTCTTTTTGACTGTATGGGTGGCACTTGATACCAATTTGATTTGGTAATTTTATTGATCTTCAAAAAGTGGTCTGTACACTACCAAATTGACATTTTACATAAGTTTGCCATGCCATTATTTCAAATTCCTACAATAAAATTGTCCCAAAATCACACCATGAGTACTAGAGTAAGTGTTCTTCATGACTGTATGGGTGGCACTTGATAGCAATTTGATTTATTAATTTTATTGAACTTTAAATGTAGTGTAAACACAACCAAATTGACATTTTACATAAGTTTGCCATGCCATTATTTCAAATTCCTACAGTAAAATTGTGGCACAAAAAAACACCATGAGTACTAGAGTAAGTGTTCTTTATGACTGTATGGGTGGCACTTGATAATAATTTGATTTGTTAATTTTATTGATCTTCAAAAGTGGTCTGTACACAACCAAAT